>NC_067400.1:380290158-380590158 GCF_016432865.1 Antechinus flavipes | reverse complement strand
CTATTTAGCCAACATAAGTGAGGAGTGAAGGAAGAATCCTATTATAAACAAATAGAAATTGATGGTCAGCAATATAGGTCTTAAATTGGAATTCATTGTTGCTGCATAAGGCTGAGGCAGTGTCCTTATATTATAACCAAAATCAGAATTTAGCCTAAGAGGTCTAAAAGGAGGCAGCCAGAAATTTAAGAATCAATGATTTGATTAGTAGGTAAGCAATAGACTACTGAGAATAGAGTAGACAAATCCAAATTTGTCATAGTCACTAGTCTAAGAGTATGCACATGCTCCAGCTTCCCCTGAACTGATTTAGTTTCCAAGTTCCTGTGCCATGAACACTGATTCACTTCATGGAATTTCTACCACATATAGAGGAAGAAGGATAAGGGATGCTCAGATGCATGGTGGTGAGAAGCTGCTCAAATGAGTCTCAGAGGAAGGAGAAAGATGGACACTCCTGTTTCACCATACAAACATGGAAGTGCCCACAGGACATGGAGTGTTGCAAATTATCTAATCCCAATTCTCTTGGGAGCTGGACCTTCTGACTGCCCCAAAACATAACCCTTTCACTTGCCTCCTAAATTTTGATAATCAAATAAAACCTCTGATCCTGGATTCTCCCAAATCTTCAATCATTCTTTCTCATTTGTCCCTTTGCCTAGCAATTCATATGCTTGGAAACCAACCTGTCATTCTCTCTGATGCCAGTGATTCAGGCCTCGTATCTTTCCTTCACCCTGCTTTGAAAAACTCCAGTCTGAGGCAAGAAGGAGCTCAATCCCAAACTTTTGACCCATTCCATTTAGGCCCAGAAATTATTTTACAATCATCCTTTGAACTCAGAAGTATCAAAACAACATATTCTATGATGTCAGAGAAGAGAAAAGTCTCCATTTATCCCAATCTTGTCTTCTATATTTCTTAAATCCTTTAGGGACCCTACCTCAGTCTGGGATTATGGCCATCACCCAATAAACACCTGGTGATGAACTGATTCTCCATTCCACCCAAAACCCAGAAAAAAAGTAAGATTCCTGAAGCAGTTCAGACAAATCTCAACAGGAGTATCCAAGGACCCAACCCATAACCTCTGTCCTTCCTTCCTTTTCCTCCCAGAAAAGTATAAATCCATATTGATTCTTCCACATGGAATTCAAATGCCCATTGCTTTCTGGGAGAATTTTCCCTAATCAGACTGCTACCAGAAACCTTGCTCCCTATTGAGCAGTCTTGGAAAGTAGTTGAGAACCCCAAGATACCAACCCACAGAAAATATGCTTCCCACAGAATATCAGTGGCACCATGAGGATTGGACAGATGGCCCCTGTTGTGGTCCATGTGGTGACCTAGTGTCCCTGAGTCCCAACGCCAGAGAACAAGGGCCAGCTCCTTCTGTTGCCTTATTGTAGACTGTCTTTTCTATCAGGCTGCATGCTTCCTTCTCTGATTCTTGACTGTTGAGGGAGGGAGAGATCTTTATCACAGCAGATCCCCCATCTGTGACGACCTGCCTTTCTCCCTCTCTGTTCAGTAGCCCTCAAGTGGTGGGCACCACAGCTGGCTGGAAGTAGAACTAATAGTGAGCTCCCATCTGGAGTGTTTGTTTGTTTGGTTTTTTCTTTCCAGCTGAATGTGAATAAATGAAAAGTACAAGGGAACTCACACTGGCTAGGGAGAGCAAACAAGCTTTCCTCAGCTGGAAAGAGCTGATTTTGAGAGCACTTTCCAGTTCTTGACCACAGGTTTCTGTTTCAACAGGGGAAAACATATGGTACCATCTGAAGGCTGGAAAACGTACCTGTTGTGATGAGGAAGAAGAGGTTGAAGATGAGATTTCTTTCCCTGATCCATTCTTAGGATGGGACTACTTCATAGGAAGGATAGATATCAACCTGGTGATATCAAAATTCTGTGTGGTATTTCTATAACACTGGAGGAAGGAGACCAAATATACTGATAATCAGATATGTTGGGAAAAGTCCAAGACTGAAGGGGCAGAGAAGTGGTGCAGTGCATGGAGCACTGACCCTAAAGTCAGAAAGACCTGAGTTCAAAAAATCCAATCTCAGATACTTGATTCATATTAGCTTTGTGACCCTGATCAAGTCACCTAACCCCTACTGCCTTACCAAAAAAAAAAAAAAGAAAGAAAGAAAGAAAGAAAGAGAAAGGAAGAAAGGAAGGAAGGGAAAGAAAGGAAGGGAAGAGAAAGAAAGAAAGAAAGAAAGAAAGAAAGAAAGAAAGAAAGAAAGAAAGAAAGAAAGAAAGAAAGAAAGAAAGAAAGAAAGAAAGAAAGAAAGAAAGAAAGAAAGAAAGAAAGAAAAAAACCTTACACTAACCCTGAACTACTTCTCTCTTTTTTCTCAACAGTATTTTATTTTTCCAAATATATGTAGATAGTTTTCAACATTCCTTTTTATAAGATTTTGTGTTCCAAATTTTTTCATCCTCCCTCCCTTACTTTCTCCCAAAAAAAACAAGCAATCTGATATAGATTATACATGTACAATACTTTTAAACATATTTCCATATTTTTCATGTTGTGCAAGAAAAATTAAACCAAAAGTGAAAAACTACCAAAGATAAAAAGCAAACAAGCAATCAAACAAAAAAGGTGAAAATACTTTGATCCACATTCAATCTCCATAACTCCCTCTCTGGATGTGGATGGCATTTTCCATCCCAGATTTATTGGAATTGAATTGGATCATTATATTGCTGAGAAGAGCCAGGTCTCTCATAGCTAATCATCATATAATCTTGCTGTTACTGTCTAAATGTTCTCAATGTTCTCCTGCTTCTACTCACTTCACTCAGCACCTGAACTATTTCTCAAATTTGAAGAAAGCACCCGTTTCTTCAGCTTCTTGCTCTGACTGGCTGATCCTATCCAAAACCTCCAATTTAATAAGGAGGATACTTAGGGGAGCTTCAGCCAGTGTTCATTTCTCTCCAGACTCTCCTGCTTCTCTCAGACTTTCTGTACCCATACTACTGCCCCATATACCTTCATTCCTCTCTGTCTCTCCACACACACATCTTTTTACAATTTTCTTTTCTGCATCATCCTCTGTTAGAATGTAAGTTCCTTGAAGGCAGGGAATATCTTTCTGTTTCCATTTGTATCTGCCAATGCTTATTACAGTGCTGGCATATTTTAAGTGTTTAATAAATGCTTGTTGACCTGACTTCAAGTGATTGCATTTCTCTGGGTCCATTTCCTCCTTTAGAAAGTGTGTGGGATTGACCTCAATGACTTCTATGTTCCTTTCCATATTTAACATGTCATTTTTCCAAGAGCTGCCTTCATTCTGTTCCCAATTCTGCCCTCCCCTGCCTCATCTTTTCTTCCCCCTCCATCTCCAGGAATGATAGCACGGTGTCACTAATTGATGGAAGTTTTGCCCTGGAGAGCTTCCTCAAGTAGCCTGAAACCACAGAAATTTGTTTTGCCTCTTGGGAAACAAGAATAGTCTGAGTTTGTCCAATGGCTCAGTGCTGAATTACCACCACCAGAGGGGCTACTGGGCATCCCAGTGGCCTATGGTTTAAGTTTTTCAGAGAAAAGAGTAGCAAAAGGGACTTAAGCCCCCTTCCACTCTGCCATGGGTACTGGCAAACATAAGGATACGCCCAGCCTGCTTTGCTGAGATTAGACAAATTGAGGACCTAAATAAATCAAGCAACAGACTCACAATAATTAGGACTAAAATCAACATATTATTTCTATTTCCTTGGTTTTTGTAGGAATTTAAGTCTTTGCAGATAAATACAAATATGCTGGCTAAAGATAAATTCTGAATAAGAAGAAGTAGGGAATTCTGTATATCCACTTATTTGTTTTTGATGTTCCAAATTTTTTCACCCTCTCTTTCTTACCTCCCTCCTCCCCAAGACAATAAGCAAATTGATATAGATAGTACATGTACAATACTTTTAAACATATTTCCATATTTGTCATGTTGTGTAAGAAAAAAATCAGATCAAAAGGGGAAAAAAAAGACAAGAAAAACAAACAAAGATGAAAATGCTTCGATCCACATTCAGTCTCCATAGTTCTCTTTCTGGGTGCAGATGGCATTTTCCATCCCAAATTTATTAGAATTATCTTAGATCACTACATTGCTGAAAAGACCTAAGTCTCACATAGTTGATCATCACATAATCCTGCTGTTTCTGTGTACAATATTCTCTTGACTCTGCTGGTTCTTAGTCAAGTCATTTCCTCACTCTGAATCTTTTTTTCTGCCATGAAAAGAAAAGGGTTCCCAAAGAGGTGGTAAGTAAGAATTAATTCAATCCCAGACTCAATGTGACTGTCCTTCTGATGTTACCCTTTGTACAAAATAATACTCCAGGGCAGGACTCAGAAAACATGTCCTCTGATAGGAAATTTTAAAGGAAGGAAGTGGACTCCAAAGCCCAGAGATTTCCATTATATCATCAAGCTTATATAGACCTTCTCCATTCTTCAAATTATAGTTCTGTTTTTATTTTAGTTTGGGCTTCAATTTTCAACAAATATTTGTTGAGTACTTAAATTGAGCAGAGCACACTACTAGAGGAGATTCAAATTCAGAGAGCTCAAGGAGCTATAAAATCATGATTACCTTTTGATCAAGCAATACCACTACTAAGTCTGTCTCCCAAAGAGATTTAAAAAAAAGAAAGAAAGAAAGAAAAGAACATACGTATACAAAAAATATTTATAGCAACTCTCTTAGTGGTGGTAAAGTTTAGAAATTGAAGGCATATCCATCAATTGAGAATTGGCTGAACAAGTTGTATATGATTGTGATGAAATACTATTGTACTATAAAAAATGACAAGCAGGATGCTTCCAGAAAAACCTGGAAAGACATGAACTGAAGGGTAGTGAAATGGGCAGAACTAGGAGAACATTGTATACTGTAACAGCAATATTGTATGTCATCAATGTATTATAGCTGTGAATGACATAGCTATTATCGGTAATACAATGATCCAAGACAATTCTGAAGAACTTATGATGAAAAATGCTATATTTATCCAGAAAAAGAACTGATGGAGTCTAAATTCATATTGAAATAAACTTTTTCTTTATTTTCTTTATTTTTCTTTGGGGAGTGTTGTCTGTATTTTATTTCACAATGTAATTAAAGAAGAAATAGGTTTTGTATGACTGCACATATATAACCTCTATCAAATTGCTTGCCTTATCAATGAGGGAGGAGGAGAAAGAGGAGGAGAGAAAATATAGAACTCAACATTTTAAAATGAGTATTAAAAGTTATTTTCACACAAAATTTGAAGAGAATAAGATTTTATATTTTTTAAAATAGCAGCCACTTCCTAGGGCTGTTGTGAAAATCAAATGAGATAATATTTGTAAATTATTTAGTAAAGTGCTTGACATATAGTAGGCACTTCTAAAATACTCATTCCATTCCTTCCTTCCTTCTTTCCTTCCTTCCCCTATGGAACTTACAAGCTGATAGGATAATAAAACATATGTGCAGATTACTATAATATGCCATATTACAAGAGGATTTGAGAGCTGTAAAACATGTTACGTGAAATCTAATAGTAAGGGGGTTTAATGACTAAGGGAATAAACAGTCTTCAAAAGGGAAATTGGACTTTAAAGAATATGTAGCAATTTAGTAGGTGAAAAAGAAGCAAAGTGGGTATTCCAAGTAGCTGAAACCATGTGAGCAAAGGCAGAATGCAAGAGAGTAAAAAGCCTGTCTAGGACATAGAAAGTGGCCCAGTTTGGCTGGATTATAAAGTACTTCATGAATGAATGAATGAAGCATTCATTAAGTACTTTCTAAATGCAAAACACTGTGCTAACTGAAGAGGATACTAATAGACAAGTCAATAGAAAGGTCCCTAATCTCAAGGAGTTTACAATCTATTAGGGGAGGGGGCAAGCAGAATATGCATGGAAGCTTTCAGCTATAAGTCAGATTAAATGGTCCCCTAGTGCCCTACTAAGCAACAAAGCAGATGATAATACTTCTTTAATGATTTTCACTGACAAAATCACATCAGTTCCTGATGTTGAGCCATTTGACACTAGGCTGGAAGCAAAGACTCGGTTTCATGATCCTGGACTGTCTCCATCAGAGTCAGAGGGAGTGACCAGGACGAATCAGTCATGGCTTGACCAGTGTATGGTACATGCTGCCTCCTGTCTGTCCCAGGATGCCTTCTGCTTTAGCTAGGTGGGCTTGCCTGTCCTGCCAGTCGCAGTTGGTAGAGATGGTAGCTCCTCTGCGTGGAAGCCATCTCCTCAGGTAATTGTAAGGAGTCCTGGGAATGAAGGAGACCAATATGACAATCATTATCCCTATTTTAAAACTGAGGAAACTGAGACAGAGGTTAAGGCTGGAAATATGAACAATTGAGAGTAACTAGGCTGGCACCAGAATATGGCAACCTTCAAATTCTAAGAGAGATAACACAATACAGTGGCAAGAGATTAAACTGCAAGTCGGGAGATCTGAGTTCAGATTTTACCTTAGGATTATTATCTCTATGATGCTGGGCAAATGTCATCTCTATTTCTTTTTTTTAATCTGTAAAATGAAAGGTTGGATTCAATCATTTCTAAGGTCTCTTTCTGCAATAAATCTTTGATACGATGATCCTGGTTAAAAAAAAAAAATCTGATATTTTCTCCATAGATAACAAGGAGCCGTTGAAGAATTTTGCACATAAGTAACCAGACCGATCCCTGTTTAAGAGAAATTATCCTGACAGTGGTGTGAAGAATACAGGAGCAGTGTGTGCATTGCACTGGGAAATGAGGGCAGACATTGACCTAATCTACCTCTGAACCCTGATGCAAACTGACAAGTTCAGAACTCCCCCGGTCCCAGCAGAGATCCAACTACCCTTTATTCCCTGTGCTGCAAAGTGGTGCCTTAGATTATCAGCCTGTTCTGCTCACACCCAGTGACTTGATTGAGTTAAGTGACTTATCACAGCAGGGAACTATCCCTTCAAGGGTACAACTGTCTTCTTGAAAATGTTGACCATCACCCCTACGATGTTCCATGCCTTTGTGAAAGGCTTTCCCACAAATATTTTTACAGTCAAAGGTTCTGATAAAGGCCTCATTTCCAAACTGTATAGAGAATTGACTTTAATTTATAAGAAATCAAGCCATTCTCCAATTGATAAATGGTCAAAGGATATGAACAGACAATTCTCAGACAAAGAAATTAAAACTATTTCTAGCCATATGAAAAGATGCTCCAAGTCATTATCAATCAGAGAAATGCAAATTAAGACAACTCTGGGATACCACTACACACCTGTCAGATTGGCTAGAATGACAGGGAAAGATAATGCAGAATGTTGGAGGGGATGTGGGGAAATAGGGACACTGATTGTTGGTGGAATTGTGAACACATCCAGCCATTCTGGAGAGCAATTTGGAACTATGCAAAAAGTTATCAAACTGTGCATACCCTTTGATCCAGCAGTGTTTCTACTGGGCTTATACCCCAAAGAGATACTAAAGAAGGGAAAGGGACCTGTATGTGCCAAAATGTTTGTGACAGTCCTCTTTGTAGTGGCCAGAAACTGGAAACTGAGTGGATGCCCATCAACTGGAGAATGGCTGAATAAATTATGGTGTATGAATGTTGTGGAATATTATTGTTCAGTAAGAAATGACCAGCAGGATGATTTCAGAAAGGGCTTGAGAGACTTACATGAACTGATGCTGAGCGAAACAAGCAGGCCAGGAGATCATTATATACTTCAACAACAGTACTATATAATGATCAATTCTGATGGACCTGGCCCTCTTCAACAATGAGATGAACCAAATCAGTTCCAATGGAGCAGTAATGAACTGAACCAGCTACACCCAGCGAAAGAACTCTGGGAAATGACTAAGAACCATTACATTGAATTCCCAATTCCTATATTTTTTCCTGCCAACATTTTGGATTTCCTTCACAGGCCAATTGTACAATATTTCAGAGTCCGATTCTTTTTGTACAGAAAAATAACGGTTTGATCATGTATATTTATTGTGTATTTAATTTATACTTTAATGTATTTAACATTAATTAACATTTATTGTTGGGGCTAAACTTAGGTATAGAAGTAAAATGAATAATTATGCCTTTAATCTATGCTATTCTTGAATATACACTTTCAGCTCTCTTTCACAAATGGTACCCTGGACTATTGCTTCATTTTCTGGAAACTTCAGCTGGCACTGATTACTGGGGCTATATAGAATTTACCTAAGAGTCCTCTTTGCAAGAATATTATGATGGGATCCTGTCATCTAGGGGAGGGAGTAGGGGGAATGAGGGGAAAATTGGAACAAAAGGTTTGGCAATTGTCAATGCTGTAAAATTATCCATGTAATAAAAGGCTGCAAATAAAAGGCTATTAAGAAAAATAAAAATAAATTAAAAAAAAAAAAAACAAAGGCACACACTGAAGTAGAAGGAGGAAGGTAAGGAAGAGCAGAAGACAGAAGAAGAAAAACAAGAAGGGCAAAGACAAAAAGGAGAGGGGAAAAAAGGAATAAGCATTTATTAAGTATCTACTGCGTGAAAGACACTGTGCTAAGTGTTTTATAAAATTCATTTTATTTGATCCTCACAACAATTCTGGGACTAGTTGCTATTATTATTCTTATTTTACAGTTGAGGAAATTGAGGCAGACAGGTTAATCAGCTTGTCTAGGTTCCCACATCTATTTAAGACTGGATTTGAACTCAGGTCCTCAACTCCAGAACCAGCGTTCTATCCACCAAGCCACTTAAGAGGAGAAAAAAAGAGGAAGAAAAAAGGAAGAAGGGAACAAGGAGAAAGATAATCATTTGTCTCAAAGATACTTAAGCATTATTTTATATTGTAGTTACTTGGTCTTTTTCATAACTCCCCATAGAATGTAAGCTCCATGAAGGAGTTTAGTCTTATCTGAACTCTGTGTATTTCCTCCAGAGCTAGCATGATGTTCTGCACATAGAAGATCCCTAATAATTATTTGTTAAATTGATTTGAATGGAATTCTGTAGCAGCCACCAACATGCCAACACTTTGAAAGATGCAAAACAAAACGGAGGTCTGGCTGAGAACCTGAAAGCCAGATGGAGAATTTCCTGTCCAGCCATAAATATAATAAAGCCACCATAAAGGAGCCAAGTTCTGAAATATCTTTTCAGAACAGAACCAAGCACATAAATACAGCTTTGTTTTTCATTTTAAAAAATAGAATCAAAATGGATGTTCCTTCAAACAGTCCTTATCTGGAGCAAATGGGAGGTGGGAAAGGAATGGTGAAACTGGACCAAAGGAAGATTAAATAGAGAGTCACAAAAGTAAAAGTTATTCTATGAGAGAATTGGACCCATGACAGAGATCATCTCTGCCCACAGACCCACGCACTTCCCACTGTGCTTCCTTGCTTTTTTGTTTTCTGAGATTGATGGAAGGTTCTGGGTAACAAGAAAAAAGGGTTGTTCTAATTATCATCATATCTCTTACTGCTCTTACTCTGTCTCCTTTTAAGCCTCCTTTCTCTGACAACCTAATAGCAGGCATTTCCTAAGGCCCAGTCTTCAGCTCTTTTTTTCTTTCTCTATGCTCTCTCATCTGTTTTCATAGTTTTTATTACTTCTGTATAAATCAGCATTTGGAATTTTTAATGATCATTTGAACACTATACCTGTTGCTCCAATGGCTATCCATGCTTGGAGGTCCCATAATCACTTTAAACTCAATATGTCCAAAATCAAACTCATCATCTTTCCCTTTGTGATCCCTTCTGGGGGTTTTCTTGACAAAGATACTGGAGTTGTTTGCCATTTTCTTCTCCAGCTCATTTTACAGATGAGGAAACTGAGGCAAACAGTTAAGTGGCTTATCCAAAATCACATAGCTAGTCTGAAGTTGAATTTAAACCAGGTTTTCCTGACTCCAAACCCCACACTCTACCCCACTATACTACCAATCTGTCCCAATGACACTTCAGAAATCAGCAAATGCTACAATTCATTGATTTGTTGATTACCCAGACTTAAAAAAGTGTCAGAGAAAATGTTAATAATGCAGATTAAATGTAAAAAGTGCATCATTGTAAGAGAACCAACATTAAATATCTGCCATCAGGTCTTTCCTATTCTGTCTAAATCTTACCCATATCCTAAAACCTAATTCAAACCCTACCTCCTTTATAAAACTATCTCAAGGCTTCTTCAGTGAAGATTTTGTGGTTTTCAGTGGCTCACAATGTTTTCATGTATTTATTTAAAACTTAAATACAAAATAAAAAAACAACAAAATAGAAAAAGAAAGACAGAATTCACAACATTTTTAAGGGTGAGGACATGGCCAAAAAAAATTAAAACATAAAAATATCCTTCAACATAAAAAAACTTTTCTCAGATCTTCCACATGATCATAATAAATGTACTATTAGTATCCATTGATTAAGAAAATATCTGACAAAAACTACTATGAATTCAGGAATACCTATAAATGAATGGATACATTTACTACATCAGCAATATATACATCTGAAAAACAATCATGCATATACATGTAAGACATTATTTATTTTCACTAAATAAGATCTTGGATTATTTTTACTGATTCATCCTGCATATTTTGTTGAAGTGAAAAAGCCAGCCAGCCTTAGAGATTGGCAAATCTGGATAGCGGCTAAGGGAGTTTGAGCAAATCATTTCTCCTCTCAAGACCTGAAGGCAAAAATAATGATTTCTCTTCCTTGATTTCCCCATAATAGAATTCATCCTTTAAACAAATAAATACAAGCAAGCAAAACTCATCAACATGTTGGCCATATCTAAAAATTATAAGCCTAATTCTGTATCTAAAGTCTACCACCTCTCTGACAAGAAGTATAAAGTTTAATTTACCATCATTTCCTCAGTTCTCTGAATTCACTTAACTACCAAACACTTAAATAATTGCTATGTTTGTAATTGATCAGCACATGAACTGATAATACATCATTGATAAGAATTCTAGAATTTTTCAAAGTTGTTTTGCTTTGACATTTTTTAAGTTCATCTTGTAAAGTATTCTGTTTCTGTTTGCTTCATTCTTTATCGGTTCCTGCAAGTTTTGCTCAGTTTTTCTGAATTCTTCATAATCATCATTCCTCATGGCACAATAATACCTGATTACTTTCACATGTCACAACTTGTTCAGTCATTAGTCAATTGAAAATTCACTTTCCTTCAAGTTTTTTGCTTTCAGATCCATATTTGCAATTTCCTAAAACAGATATCCACCCAAATGTTTCCCTAACACCTCAAATTCAATATATTCCAAATTTAGCTTATTTTTTTCTCTCTAAACCTGTACTTCCTCTGATCCAACTATATTCATCCATAGGATCTCTGCTAAAATGTTCTTCCATGTCAGAATACTTGATGCTATCATCTTTTGACTTTTTCCTTTTTTCCACTTTTCATATCTGATTAGTTACTAAAGTCCTGTCTATTCCGAGCCTTTAAGAGCCATCCCTTGAGGTTTTCCCATTACCACTGTCAATACTGCCCTAGAATTGACCTTCATTACAGCCCATATGGACTGTGACAATAGCTTCCTAACACGTTTTTCCACTTCCACTTTTTTCTCCTCCATCTATCCTTTATACTGGCATAAAATTATCTTTTTTATATATTACATGCCTCAGTTCATAAATCATAAGTGGTTCTCTATTATGTATTGAATAATCTTTAAATGTCTTTGTCTGGTATTTAATTACCTCTATAATTAGGTTCTTCTCTAACTTTGCAGCCATATCTCATGTCCCATTCACACATTCTGTCCTCTAGTTTCCCACATTTCTCTAACTAAATATAGCACTTTTCAGATCCCAAAGTTTTCTGCATTTTACCACCTCCATACCTTGGCTCATGTTGTTTTCTATATCTGGAATGACCTTCCATCTCCCCCTTTTCTCCTTTAAGAAAACTTGTTTAGCTTTTAGAGTCCTTCACAAGCTTGCCCCCAACCTATTTTCTGAGACAGGGGGAAATCATGTTCACCTACAACAAGGACTCCATGAACTGACTGACCATCTTCCTTTTAGGGTCCCCAAAACAAGGTTAGAATTTTACTGTGGTCTGTTTCATTCATCCTTTTCAGTTCTAGGCACAGGTGGTGGAATCCTCAGATATTAGAATTGAACTGTGGTGACCTTGGATTCAGGATTCCAAGCCAGCAAGGAAGTTCTGAGAAGCTAGAGACCCAGGGATTTGAGAGCTTTGGACTTGGAATTTAGTGGGACTATGCTAGAAAAGAATTGAGTTAAACTGTGAATCTAATCCCATTATCCTCCCCAGAGACTGAAGTAATGGAAGCAGGAATTATACCTACCAGGTGTGTGAGGGAAGGGACTATTTGTATGTTTGTTCTTGTTGTCCCTTTGAAGTAAATATTCCTGTTTTATTAGTTAATGCCACTTTAAGTGGCTAAATGGAACTCAGGTCCAGTGGAACTCAGGTTAGAACTAGTAGCAGAGTCTGGATAGCCAAATTTATCCTTAAAGGTATCTACCAGAAAATACTGGAGGAGGGTTGAAATATAGCCTATCTGGCTTTCAGAATCATAGGGTTCTATATAGTGACAGTTACATACTTAACATTCTTTTTTTTTTCCTTTTTTCTTTCTTTTTTTTAAATTTTATTTAATAATAACTTTATATTGACAGAATCCATGCCAGGGTAATTTTTTACAACATTATCCCTTGTACTCGCTTCTGTTCCGATTTTTCCCCTCCCTCCCTCCATCCCCTCCCCTAGATGGCAAGCAGTCCTATATATGTTAGTATGTTGCAGTATATCCTAGATACAATATATGTTTGCAGAACCGAACAGTTCTCTTGTTGCACAGGGAGAATCATACTTAACATTCTTGATAAGAAAAGAGTCAATATGTTATCTAAATTTCCTAACTCTCTTAGCAGTTAGTACAGTGCTTTGCACACCAGAGGCACTTAATAAACATATGTTGAATCTTTACAGCTAATGTTGAGATTTTTCCCTTCCCCCTGCATCTCTTCCCAAAATGAATCGTAAAAAGTATATTGGTAAAAATATAAATAAAAATAATTTTTAAGTATATTGGTTTCCAGAGAGGGAAAGGACACATTTTAAAGTTTAGTCTGCATTATTACTATTTTCTCCATTTTCTTAAGTCTAATCAAAACAATGATAAATCAAGCCCTGTTTTCTAAGGTATAAATGCTCACAGTAAAAAGTTAACTGTGGTTGTTAGATGTCTGATTTAAGGTCACTCCAACACACCTCTGAGTTAGAAACTTAGAGAAAACCCAATTTTCCCCAACTATCCACCAAGGCAAGGATTTTTAACCTAAGTTCCCCAAACTTGGTTTTGGTTTTGATTTAACTTTTTTCTGGTATTTTGTTAACTGCATTTCATTATAATTGGTTTCCTTTGTCATCCTATATATTTTACTTTACATGTTTAAAAAGATTATTCTGTCAAGGACTCTGCTAAAGAAATCCAACACCCAAATTTGAATAATTCTACCCAGTAGCCAGTATAGTGCTAATGCTAATTAGGGAAAAATGGGGGAAAGTGTTGCTTTGACAAAGGAGTACTTCCTGAACAAGTGAAGAACTTTGCTCAGAAGTGTGGAGGGATGTCAAGGTTGTATCCTTTGTCTAAATATGAAATTGGAGCCACAACACCCTTGAAATTTGAGCACAGGAGAGTCCTGTTTCCACAGCAAGCTCTGATGGAACCAAATAGGACAGGATGCTCAGTCCCTAGATTGTTACTTCATGACTCCAACTATAAATTAATAAGAACTGGGTTTCCAGTCAGGGAAAATTGTGGATGCCCTCCCCACCTTGTAGTGGCAATAAGAGAAACGGATGCTGGTTTTGCCTAAAAGCAGTTACCCCAAATCAACCTGGCCCAGACAAGAAAACTTGTTCAGCCAGGAACCCGTGTTTGGGTTTTACGGAACCAGAGAATTTTGGAATTGGAAAGGGCCTGAGATGATTTAGCAGAAGCCAGTTTTCTAAACTGGGGCCCAGAGAAGGGACATTTACAACTTCATAGCACAGTGATGGGCCCAGGAAGACCCGATACATACTAGCAGTATATATCTGGGCAGTTCACTAAACTCTCTGTTTGCCTCAGTTTCTTAATCTGTTAAATGGAGATAATACCTCCCAAGGTTGTTGTGAGGATCATATGCGATAATAATGGTAAAATATTTGGCACAGTGCCCGGCACATAGTAAATGCTAGATAAATGTTAATTATTATTAGGAATTATTTCCCCACCCTAAAGAAAACTACAATTAAAAAAAAGAAGACTACAATTAAGCAAGGACATATGTGTGTGTGTACATATATATACACACATAGATATCTATATAGAAACATATACCTAAATACACATCTATACATGCGTGTAAGACCATATTACATTACATTTTGTTTCCTGTGTGTTGCAAACAGTAAACCTCAAATAAGTGCATATTGGATTTGATTGAATTGAACTCCCAATCTCCTGATTACTGCCAGTCCAAGCTTAGAACAGGCTACCATGATGTCTCCCAAGACAAATTATTGATTTGCTTGGAAACTTTATTTTAAGGTCCCTCAACTATAAAATGAGGATTAGATAAGACAATCTCTGAACTCTCTTTGAAATTCGAAATGCTGCCATTTCTAGTATACTATAAAATTCCATAATAATAAACAAATTTACTATGGACAATTTCTATTCACACAAATAATATCACCAAACAGAATGACAAAATAATGAAATTTTGAATTAGGCTCAATGTAGCTCATTTTTAATTTTTTAAAGTTTAAATGAATTCAGTTCTATGTATAATTAAATTATTCCTGTAACTCAAGTCAATTAAGCCTAAAATATAAAACATAAGCACGCTTTGTCTTAGAAGCCTTATACAAGGCCAAATGATTGTATAAAGGGATTTTTTTTGGTAGGCTTTCAAAGAACACAGTAAGATTAATATTTGCCAAAACCCAGATTACCTCATCCTGAGTGGAGCTGAGTATGGTCACGTTTATTCTGGCTAGAAAAAAATGGTGACTGTACCAATGAGAATTACTACCTAGTGAATAATTTGGTTGCTCAAAACCTCCCCAAAATAACCCTTTCCCAATTTAAATTATATTGCCACTCTGGCAGCTGTGGATTTATTCCCTATATGAAGTTGGAGAGTAAATAGTGGCAGCAACTGTGGGCAGAGCTATAACCAGGAATTCTTGAGCCCAAGGCAAGTACCACAAGGCTCAGAGCAAGAGGCTGAAAGATTGAATGCAAACTCCTTTAGAGTATGGGTTGTTTTATTCTTTGCATTCATATCTACAATACCTTGTGGTACTTGGAATATAACAAGTGCTTAATTAATTCCTGTTGATTGGCTTAAAGTCTGTTCTTAATTAGGAGAAGAGGTTATCATACTCTGAGGTAAAAAAACAGAGAAATCTCTCTCCTCCAAGGATTCTGGTTCAAGACTGCTTCTGGGGAGACCTTGTCATATAGGGAAGGGTGGGAAGAGGGGATGCTCACCCCAGAATGCCCTCTGATAGCTTTCTATTTTAGCTTTTCCTTTTAAAAAAATTATTTCTTATTTAAGCAATTATTCTTGCCAATTAATTTCTAAACCCTATTGTTTCTATGATGCTCTGCCCCCTCTAACTTCAATACCCTTTCCCTCATTATGGCTCTGATTCCACTGGGCTGTCAGTGGCCCAGCAGAAGAATAAATGTTCAGCACAAAGTTTTGGAGAGAGTTTGAAGGGCGTGTTCCAACTGCACCTGGGTGTGAGTTTGGCTGGGTAAGTACTACAATTTACAGCTGATGGACCTACTTTTGGGCTGGTAGGAAATCTCTGGTTTAAAGAGAGGCCTTTGGGAGCTATATCATCAAACTTTTTCCTAAATTCCCCCTCAAAAACATTCAAGATTTTCAAGGTAAGGGCTTGAGTCTGCTTATGGCAAGACATAAAACAAAGATGAGATCACCTTCCAGGTCTCCCATAATCTCAGATTTTCTTCCATGAGGAAGTTCTAGAACTCAACTCCTAAAACTTTCTACTGGTTTCTAGATTTCATCATATCTATTCTCTAGACTAGGTCTCCTTCCCACTCAGTATGTGGCAAAGGTTATTTACTCTCCTTCCCCCAAAACAATATCAGATCTTTCTTTAAGGCTTTAATTAACACCTCTACATAGAAAACTCCTAAATCTATATTTCTAAACCCAACCTCTCCCCTGAGATCTAATCTTCAAGTGCCAGCTCAATCAATTAATCAATAGGCATTTATTAAATTGCCTACTATTTGCCAAGCACTGTCTTAGGCACTTAGGATACAAAAAGAAGCAAAAGATAATTCCTGCTCTTAAGGATTTTACAATCTAATGGAATTAGATTGACTGTCAGCTAACTTCTCAAGAACACTGAAAATGTGATGTCAAAATTCAATGTCTAATGAAATACTCATCATCTTTGAAAACTGACCCCTCCTCCTTTTCTCTCAGTTCATTTAGCTCCAAATCAATTTTTTAATGGCATTTTATTTTCCCCAATTCATATAAAAACAATTTTTAACATTCATTGTTTATTTAGTTTTGAGTTCCAAATTCTATCCTCCCATCTCTATAAGATGATAAGCAATCTGATATAAGTTATACATGTGTAATCCTGTAAAACATTTTCATGTTAACTATATTGTGCAAGAAGACTTGAACCAAAAAAAGAAAAGGAAAGGAAAATAAGTTTAAATATATATATATATATGCTTTGATCTGGATGCAGACAATACCTGCTCTTTCTCTGGATGTAGGTAACATTTTTCATCATGAATCCTATGGCTCTGTCTAAAACCATTCTTTGCTGAGAATAATCAAATCATAGTTTTTCATCATATAACATTACTGTTACTACATATATACAACGTTCTCTTGGTTCTATTTACTTCACTTTACATCATTTAATGTAAGATAAATATATATACACACACAGATATTCTAATCTATATCAAATTGTTTACTATCTTAGAGAGAAGGGAGGGGAAGGAGGGAGGAAGAAGGAAATTTTGACATTCAAATTTTCTTTAAAAAAAATAAATGTAGGAAATTGTCTTTACATTGGAAAAAATACTATTTGAAAGAAAAAAGATGTGTTCATTTTTTAATCTTCTCTCACCCTCATATCCAATCAGATATTTATAGCAAGAGGTGATTCCTCCCTAATCTCTCATTCCTTGCATCTTGATTTCTATTTATATACCTCATTCTAATGAGTTTTAGAGTTACTTAGTATATGTTTACAGTCAGAGATATACACAATGCAAAAACACTGCTCCTTAAGATCAATCTGTGTTATATATTTTGAGAGAGGGATGAGATTTTTATACTACACAAAACATATTGCAAAAATCAAAGATTTTGGTGTTGACAGAAATGCATAATAAAAACAAAAATGATAACTCTTATTGCTTTACTTAAATTTATTTCTATGCCAATGAAAGATCTTGTTTTACCTTATAGTTCCTGTCACATAATTTCCATGGTATTTTTTAAGCAAACTCTCTGCTATGGGTTTTGAGAACACAGAATCCAAATAAGGAATTCAAAAGAATTTGCAAGTAATTAGTTTTATCCCAAGTCAGATAATTGCCTAAGATCAGGGACTTCAATTCAGCATCAGAAAAAGGAAGCAAAAAGAATGAATAAAATCTTGATCTATAGGATTCTATCACTGTGGAGAGAAGAAAATCCCCTTTGGGTTCAGTGTGGTAAGCATGTCATTGAGAGGCTCCCTAGCCACTGTACTTTATTAGAAACAACAAACAGCAGATGGAACTGAAGAGCTAAATCCCAAATCATGTAGCAGAGAACAATTTGACAAGAAGACCTGATGGGGAAATGGCAGAAAGTAGAGATGTGATGTTCAAGGGAAAGCAGCAGCCAACAACATGACAACATCCTCAAGAACTGCTCCAAGAACTGACAGAGGAAACACTTATACTATCCACATATGAGTCCTGGATAGAATTAGCTTTACACGAATAAGGGAACCCTACCCATACAAGTCCCTAACATTCTGTGTCTTTGCTGAGGACATCCTGGCTGCATGAGCTTCTGAATGCATGTCCTAGATCATATATGTTCTTTCATATGAATTATTTCTAATTATAGTATGGTAATCAGAAAAAAATATATAATAAGGTAGCTTTTTCTTTTCACTTAGTTTGCTAAGATTATCTCCTTTGTTTTGAAGAAATGTATCCCCGGTTTGTAATAAAAGTAAATACGTCAGTCAAAGCTCATAAGATATAATTTTGAATGAGTATCAACCCACAATACATATAACCTGGAGTACCTTTCCTGGGGGCCCACAGAGGAGAAAGAAGCTTCCCCTTTATCTATGACTAGTATCTCAGTGCCAGCATATAAAGAACCCTTAACTAATGTTTGTTGAATTAAATTGAATGCTGCCCAGACTTTGTAATGCAATGTAACTTCTCCAAGTCAGTAGAAACATAAAGACGTGTTGCAATTTGAGGAATAAGATCACTTCAATTTCACCATTCCACTATTAAAAGAAAGAAGGAAATTTCCAAAAGCAAGTTAACCCCATCAATCCAAATCTATTGGTTCAAAACTTAAGCTTCCACATATGTGTCCCATTAACTAGCTAAGCAATAAGCAATTTATTAACTGTCTGCTCTGTGTTGGATACAGATACAAATATAAAATGTCCAGACACACATTCCTGAGCCGCATGTGCCCACATTTACACACAAATGCTGAGGGGCTTAAAGGATTTTTTAAAAATAAAAGTATTTATTTAAATTTGTACAACTTAAATATATGCTGAGTCAGTGAAAGAGATAAGGGTAACAAGACATTTAATCAAATGCATTAGACTAGTCTATTCTATTTGTTATTCAATCTGATGATTTTAGTGAGATTTTCCCACTCACTGTTCTGCACCTGTGAATGTCACTTAATCATTCATTCAGTCAACAACTTGCTAAGCCTTATTGGTTTGGAAATAGGTTTATCATCTCCTGGGCTTTGGGGTCATTCTGCATGATGATCCTGGAGAAGGAAAGGGCTGTGGGTAGATGGAATTTCAAAAGGACCAGAAGGGCAGCATATTTCAGCTGGGACATTCTTAATTGACATTGAATTGATGTTCATTTTTTTAAAACTTTGAGTTCTATGCCCAAAAGGCTATAAAACTGCTATAAAACTGAACCATTAAACCCAGCAATGTCATTCTGAGTTGTATACTAAAGAGATCCAAAAAAGGGGTGGGGGGAGAAAAGACCTAGTTGTACAAAAATATTTACAGTAGCATTTTTGTGGGGGCAAAGAACTGAAAATTGAGAGGATAGCCAACTGGGGAATGGTTGAACAAGGTGTGGTATATGATTGTGGTAGAGTACTATTGTGCTATAAGTCATGACAAGCAGGATCGTCTCATTAAAACCTGGAAAAACTTATATGGATTGATTCAAAATGAAGTGAACAGAACCAGGAGAACATTGTACATAGTAACAGCAATATCGTGCAATGAACAAGTTTGACATAGTGAATGATTTTGCTATTCTCTGCAATAGAATAATCAGAGATAATTCTGAAAGACTGATGATGAAAAACGCTTTCCATCTCCAGAGAAAGAACTGATATTACTTTTCACTTTTTTGTAGGTTTTTTTTTGTTTGTTTGTTTGTATCTCTGTTCACAACATGACTAATATGGAAATGTCCTGGGTGATTATACATGTATAACCTATATTAAACTGCTTACTATCTTAGAGATGTGGAAGAGAGAAGGAAAGATAGAATTTGGGACACAATTTTTTTCAAATATAAATTGTCTTTGTATATAATTGTTTAGAATTGTCTTTATGTGTCATTGGGAACAAAATAAAATATTATTAAATGTAAATTTTTTAAACTTTGAGTTCCAAATTTTCTTCCTCCCTTCCACCTTTTCCCCACCCTTTAAGAAGGCAAGCAATGTTATATTGATTATCCATGTGAAATTATATTAAAAATGTTTTCATATTAGTCAAGTTGCAAAATGAAAGATACCAAAATGTGTCAGTTATTATTATTTTATCTTTGGTTTGAGATAATTAAGGACAAAGAATATCAAGAAGATTTCTAGTTCAATAATGAACACATAAACCCATCAAAATGATTTTTTTTACAATTTTTTAATAAAACTAACAACAATCCTAACTATATAAGACACATATAGATTCCTGTATGAAGGATAGAAATACAATACAAATTAATAGCTATTCCAGGTCCAATGGGACCTTCCAAGCAGTCAACAGGAATTTCAGATTTTTTTAAGAAAGCAGAATATTTATAAATAATGGTGAAACCTATAATGTGATCATCCCTCTGTAAAAGGTATCTATTATTAATCACTCAGCTTGACCCTGACCCTGACTGAGACCTAGAGTTTAATTGTAATGATTTGTCTGTGGAATGAGCACTCCATATTCCTCCTGGATCCTGTCTGAAGTCCAATCAGATCTCAGCACCAATAGCTCTAGGGGTCCATTCTGATTCTCTGTATATGTCAGATTTGATTTCATAAAGTATAAATCCTAAGATAGACCTTTCCTTAGGGGAAAAAAATTGGTTTTGAAGAGACTGATTTCCCCTTAGGTCTCACAGAGTATTTCTCTAAAGTATTTTTAATCATGGAATATTTTGGATTATTAGAAAAGGAAATGGCAAACCACTCCAGTAACTTTACCAAGAAAATCCCAAATAGAGTCACAAAAAGTTGCATGTGACTGAAACAACTCAACAATAAAAATTCGTATTAAAGTTTTGTGTTTGCATGTTGTCCTTCTGAGCTTCATAAGGAGCATTTTTTAAAAAGTTTAGTATCTCAGTGCTCCATCTGTTAAGTTTGAGCTGAATGACTAAGTGCACCTATATGCATACCTACATTTATCTTCCCTAGTACACAAACCACCCACAGAGGTACAGAGACCTTGGAGAAATATTAAGAAAATTAAGATGATATAATTTTAGATTAAACTCAAATATAATTTGAGAAAACTCTTTCTTGTATAGTAGTAGGTTTAAAAAAAAGCTTAGCTAAATTTTGCTAATTACCAATCTCAAGTGAGTAGAACCAAGAAAACAGTGTACACAGCAATGACAAAATTATGAGACAATCAATTCTGATGGACATGGCTCTTTTCAACAATAAGGTGATTCATGCCAATTCTGCATCCAGAAAGAGGAATGTGGCTCACAAAATAGTATTTTCACCTTTTTGTTGTTGTTTGCTTGCTTTTTTCCTTTATTTCTCAATTTTTTCCTTCTTGACCTGATTTTTCTTGTGCAGCATGATAATTGTGGAAATATGTTTAGAAGAATTGTACATATTTAACCTATATTGGATTACTTGCTGCCTAGGGAAGGGGGTGGAGGGAAGGGAAGGAGAAAAAATTTGGAACACAAGGTTTTTGTGTAAGGTTGAATATTGAAAACTATTTTTGCATATATCTTGAAAATTAAAAAGCTGTTATTTATTAAAAAAAAAAAATTGCCAATCTCAATTCCAAACAAAAAAATGATGGAACTCCACCTCCTTTCTCTCATTTGAGAGGTGAGAGACTATGGGTGTACAATTCTTCATTATGCATAAAATACAATGATTGTATTATTACATTTCAGTTTGCTTAACTGTTTTCATTTGTTACAACAGAAAGTTCAATGAGCATATGAAGAAGTTGTATTGGGAATTAACTGTAGTTCAAAGAGTGCTGAGAAAAGGAACAGGATTGCCCCTATGGCATGGCTGATGGTCTTTGATTCCTCACTTCCAAAAGATATGGTCAAGATTAGGGGACCAGGGAGAGCAGTTAGGGGGAGGCAGCAGGCATGTGTGGGAAGATACCAATTGCACCAAAAAAGAGAACCTTGGGAGAAAAGTGCTGAAATAACAGAAAGTTAGAGATAGTAGCCCAGCATCAAGGAGAAGGTCAGAAGCAGCAAGACAAAGTCATAATGGTTTGGAGGACCACCAGAGAGAAAAGCCCACTGTTCTAAACATACTTTTGGTTCAGTTCGCTATCCATTATGCTTATCCTTTCTATCAGGTAGAATGTTTTTCTTTGTGAGCCAGGACTACTTAGGGAGAGAACCTTATCCTGGCAGAACCTCCATTTGCCCCACTCACTCTGTTTTAGCTGCTGGCAGAAGATGCCGTCCAAAGCTTTGAGCAATTAGCAGCTCTGCCGAGCTTGGGGGTCTTTCCATTGTACGCCTAATTGGTCCAGTTCTTCTTGAGTACTCCCTTCTAACTAAGAACGGGGTTTTGGATGAAATGCTGCCGTCTTCAGCCATTTCCTCACTTCCCCCACATTCACCTGTACTTCTGACCGGTGACCTGGAGCTGCAGGCATCTTGTTCCCTTCTCTTGAGAAATGCAGCTAAAACACCCATCTGCCTACACACCTACCCACATCTGTCTGTAGCAACACAGAGGCCTCCCCCATGAGTTTACAGTGTTGTCATTAGCAGATCTGGGAGAAAGGCCACCAGCAGTGAAGCAGTGAAGGGGGAGGCTTGGAGATCTTTCAGGAAGATTAAGTGGTGTTTACTCTGCAGCTTGAGCCACTGGCCTGAAAAATATCTCTATATTAGGTGGGTACGAGTAAAGGAAAGCTCTTAGCCTGACTTCCAGGTTCCTTTCCAATTTAGACAAAACTGGCAACAGAACTGGATTTGGAGTCCAAAAACCTGAGCTCAAATTCTAGCTTTGATACTTGGGATCTCTGTGACATTAGGCAAATCACTTCTCTAGTAAGTTTTCTTTTTAAAGAGAGTGGTCTAAATAATAATCTCCAAAATGGCTTACAATTCCAAATTGTAGGGTTTTGTGATTTGCACAGGATGATCTGAATAAACTCCTGCTTGTGCCAAAAACTTTCTATGTGGTCCAGAAGCCTGTTCCCTCTCAGGGCTTCTGTTTTCCTCCTCTGTACCAATGTTTGTTGTTCCGTCAGTTTTCAGTCATATCCAACTCTTCATGACCCTATTTGGAGATTTCCTGGCAAAGATGTTTGAGTGGTTTGCTATTTTCTTCTCTTGCTCATTTTACAGATAAGGAAAGTGAGGCAAACTGATTCAACTAGAGTCACACTGGTGGTAAATGTCTAAAATCAGATTTGAACTCATGAAGATCAGTCTTCTTGACTCCAGGCCTGGCATTCTATCCATACAATGTGACAGTTCCATTTTATAACTATGAAAGACAATTGATAAATGAGTCTAAAACCATTAGGTTCTAAGACTAATGAAGAGGGGACAGCTAGGTTGTGCAGTGGATAGAGTACCAGCCCTGAAGTCAGGAGGACCTGAATTCAAATCTGACCTCAGACACTTAACACTTAAGTCTTAAGTCACTTACCCCCAATTGCCTTAGCAAAAAAAAAGAGAGAGAGAGAGAGAGAGAGAGACTAACGAAGAGATGATTCAAGCTGAGATAATTGATGTAACATGGCACAGCTGAAAGTGTGCAGTAATTGAAGTAAACAACCTGGGTTCAAATCACATGCTATGTAACTTGAGACAAGTGATTTAAGTTCTTTGGGTCTTAACTATAAAATGAGAGAGTTGGACTGGATAGCAACTAAGATCCCCATCATTTCGTAACCTAAGAGACTATGAACAAATGACAGGTTATATGAATGGCAGTGAGACTGTCATTCTCAGATCTTCTGGTCCTGAGGGAAGTAAGAGACTTCCTCAGCAGAAATTCCAATCAGTCAGTCAATAAACATTTATTAAGTGCCCATTATGTTCCAGGCACTAGGCTAAGCACTAAAGATGACTCCTGCCTTTGAGAGCTCACAAATTATTGAGGTATAGACAAGATGAATAGGAAATAATCAACAGAGGGAAGACACTAAAATTAAGGGATCTGAAAAAGGCTTTCTATAGAAAGTGGGATTTTAGGTGGAACTTGAAGAAAGCCAGGAAAATCAGACGGTGGAGATGAGATGAGAGAGAAGTCCAGGCATGGGGGACAGTCAGTAAAAATGCCTGGAGTCCAGAGATGGAGTATCTTGTTTGAGGAACATCAAAGAGTATGTGGGGAGGTGGGGATTATATGTGTAAGGAAGGAGTAAGAAAATTGGAGAGAGGTGGATAGATAGGGGACAGCTTGGCTAACTTCTGAATGACTCAGAAAAGAGGATTTCATGTTTATATGGGTCAGGGGACCAGGCTCCCACACTCCCAATGTAGGTCAGCAATGAGACTGAGTAGGGGCATTTCACCCTCCTGCCTTTTTGTCAGCTTCATATAATCACAGCACAGGGTGCCTCAGCGGGATTCCCCTGTTCCAGGGACACCCTCAAAGTTGGAGAGCAGAGGACAGTGCAGGTCCAGAGTTCCAGCAGAGCCACAGGAAGCATGTGCCAAAAATTGGCAGAGGGCAGAATGAGCAGGCTTGCCTAGCACCCCCCTGCCTAGAGCCTGACTCAGGCAGATTTCTCTTGCTCTCTTCCCAGAGCTGCAGGTCCAGCCTCCTCCAGCTGCCTCCATGCTGTAGTCCCCTGAATGACAGGCTTCTACTTCCCCAGCCTGGGGAGAGTAGATGGATGCCAGCAGGGCTGATCTCAACTCTCCCTTCATGCTGGCCTATTTGACCCTCCCTTCATCCTTCTGCTGGCCTCCTTTGGCTGGGGTCCTGCAGTCCATTGAGGCCCTCCATTGTAAGGAGGGAGTTTCGTCTGTTTCTCCGCCTTTGCTCTCTGCAAAAGGTTAGCATTCTGTTCTGGCAAAGAAGCGATTTTGTTTTTTTGTTTTTGTTTTTAGCTAGAATACTCTTTAGTCCCACATAACCTGGCTTCTGGATATCTGTACCACTCACTAGCAAGATAACTTAACATAACTTCCTTTCTTTTTCTTTTGTCCTTCTTCTCAATACACTTTGCCATGTACTTTACAAAAGGATAGAGACAGGAATAGAGAAAGCCTAAAGAAAAGAGTCATCTGCAGGATGTGACAATTCACCATCAATGTCAAGACCACAGAAACAAATCCAACCATTTCTTTGAAATAACTGGCCTATTCAATCACAGATAGGGTGGTAGATTTAGAGTCTGAAAGGCCAGCCAGTCCAGTCCCTTTGTATTATAGATTTATTATACATATGTACATATATAACATTTATAATTGTTATAAATTAAATAAAATAGTATTATATATTATAGATTGTATTATAGTTTCCTCAACTAGGGCACAGAAATGTTAAATGACTTGCCTAAGATAATAGAGCCACTAACTGAGGGAAGAATTTGAAAACACATCTTCCTGCCTCTAAAACTAAAATTCTATCCAGGACACCTTTCAATCTCTCACTCCAAAAGGTCCAGCCACCAGCTCTAATGTCGACTAAACCAGAGAAAATAAGAAAGGAGAAAATATTGAATGTGGAGCCTGCCTCGTGGCCGTGTGGCTTGGAAAGATTAGGCTTCTTATCCCGTTTTGCATGACCTCGGACACTCCTTGTCACCGCCCCGGGCCTCAGTTTCCATATCTGTAAAAGAAGTCTCTAGCATTCCTCTTCCCCCCTCTCGGGCCCTGGCTCCGCGATGAAGGGAGACGAGCTGCTCCCTCCTCCAAGTCTCCGATGTATAAGAAGTTGCGTCTAGATTTCCCCGCTTTGCCCTGAAAACCCCCTCGCATTTTTCCTCGGAAAGAAAAGCCCCTTCTTGACTGCCAGCTCCGCAACCAGGCCACCGATTGGTGTTCCCCGCTAATCCCAGATGATGGTGGGGAGGGGCTGGCAGGAGGAGGCAGCCATGTGGTTACTGCTCAGTATGATTTTTTTTTTCCTCCTTCATTCCTTTTTCTTTCCAAACAGGGAAAAGTGTTTCCATGCGGCTGGAGAGCTTCTCTTGTCACAATTTCTGCTCTGGGGAAGAGCATAATCCCTGATCTCTCTCCTCCCACTCCCACCCTAAAGGAGTAGGGTGCGCTCCAGGCCCCTCCCCAGGGGCTGTGGAGTCAGAAGGCACAGGCAGAAGAAAAGTAGGCGAGGGGGAAGAGGAGGGAAGTTGGGTTCCTTTGCTGGCACATGGATGCAATTATACGGAGCGTTTGCCAGAGACGTTGCTTTCCATTCCATGCAGGTCTTCTCTGTCTGTCTGACGAGCCTGGGACTAGGGAAGCAACAGAGGGGGAAAGTGTCCGAGTCCTGGAAACGGAATGTCTTTCCTGTCCATCCTCGTTCTAGGTGAGTGTTTGGGGACGCTATGTCGGTAGTTTTGATGTCTCCGAAGAGAGGTATTGTCAGGAACTGCAGCAGCAGCAGCAGTTGAACGAGGGGAGACTAACTTGTTAATTAAACCATTGCTCCTCAACCGTTTGGTGGAAGGAGGGCCGTTTCTTTCTGCCTCGGGACAATTGGGCAGCACATCTGGGCTGGAGAGGATTGTAAATTCTGCATCGTAAGGTTGGAAACATCTGTTTCTTGAGGGGAGTCACATAAAAGCGTTTTTTCGTTCTTGCTGGTGGCAGCATTTTCAAGGTGCAATGTCGGCTGTAAGCCATCTGAAAGTTGGAACCCCCTTTGTGGTGGCGTTTTTGGGGGGAATGTTTGGGGAGGAAAAGTAGGGAAATGAGCTTTGGCTTTGATCTAGGAATGTTCGCTCCAGGTCCCTAAGGTGGGGGAAGGGGCTTTTTTTGTTTCCAACAGGCGTCTCAAACAACTCGGATTAGAAACAGATGTGTTAAAGTGTAAGCAAGAAAGAGGGTGTAGTGAAGGGAATAGAGACTGAAAAGATAAAGAAAGAACAGAAAATGGGCCATAAAACGGAGCGGCAAGAAGATAGACACTCTGAAGTATGACCAAAAGGGGGTAGAAAAGAAGAGAGGGAAAAATGAGAAAGAAGAAAAGATGGGGAGCAGAAAAAAGGAGAAAGAGGAGGATAACCAGGAAGAGAGTCTGAGAATAGACAAACTGAAAAAAGGTTAGGGGAAAAGGGGAGAGAAGGACAAAGGAAGAGGAACCAAGTAACACTGGAGAGGTGGGGGGAGAGAGGAAGGGTTGGTGTTTTGTTCTGGTTTGAGTGTGTATACGTTTTTTTTGCTTTTTTGTTTTGTTTTGGAGTGTGTGTGTGTGTGTGTGTGTGTGTGTGTGTGTGTGTGTGTGTGTGTGTTTAAATGAAGCAAAGATTCCATTGAGGAAGGCAAAAACTCTCCTGGTCATCCATTTGGGTGTAACTAACTTTGGTCACAAGGAATATGTGAGCCCATTAAGCCTCAGTCAGATCTCTGCCTCCCTTTCACTCCCCAGATTGAGCTGACAGCAGACAGGTTTGCGAAAGAACACCAGTCAGGGATGTGTGTGGGCAAGAATAGGCAGGAAGAGGCTGGGATCGCCTGGGGTGGCAGCCAGAGAGGCAGGGTGGGAGCTCAGGGTCCCAGGAGAATACGTGGGTAGACCCACCCATGAGGAGGGGCTCCTGGCCATCACTGCTACTGTGTCAGAGAGGTCAGAGGCAACCTAGAAGGCAAATCCTCCAAGGGACACTGAGTTGAGAAAATCAAAAATCCAGGAACTAGCTAGAGGTCAAAAAGGTTCAAGGATGAAGTGGGAAGAGCAATTCTCTAAGACAAGTAGAAGTTTCTGTCCTATTTTTCAATGAACTTGAACTTGAGCCTCCCCTGATACATGTCTGTACACACAGACACATACACTTTGTGTGCATAACCAGAGATCCCTGAATTAAAATGACCATCTTTTGTCATTCTCTCAGGTAACATTGCTGCTTACCTAGGACAATAGCTAAAGCATTTTAGATCTGGTGTTCTATGCCTGTGAGGGAGAGAGGCTGGGATTTGCTATGGTAAGCTATTCAGCACATCTGGGTACTCCTTTCATCAGTACACACCATCTTAACTATCTTTTAAGCCAGAAGAAATTTAACACATTTCAATTCCAAAGACACATTATCCAAGAGATTTCCTATGGCTCATTCTCCAAAGCCTGCATATGTGGGGCTGAAAGGAAATTTTGATAAGAACCAGTCCCTGCTCTCATTGAGTTCATAGCCTACCAGAAGGGTATGACATATACCTAAATGAGTATAACACAAAATAATATGGGATAAGGGAATGAGAGGTGTGAGTAAAGTGCTAAACCAGATGGAGAGCATCATCACTAATAAGCAGAATTAGAGAAGACTTCGTGGAGTAGGTGACATTTGATATAAACTAAAGAATAGATAGGTATTTAATAAGGAAAGGAAGGGAGAGCTACGGAAAAGAATATTTTAGGCATAGAAATGAGCAGGAATAAAGGTATAGAAATGGAAAAGTGGGAGTCTTGCTGAGAATGGTGAGTAGACCCAGTATGCTAAAATATAGATTGAATAAAGAAGAATCATACAAGATAAGAATAGAAAGATTTAATAACCTGCTAGTATTTATGAAAATCAGCAAGAATATTCTAAGCAATGTTCATTCAATATGTGCATGAATAACTGCATTTGATAAAGCAATGTGTTGCAGTGAAAAGAGTTCTAGATTTGGAATCAGAAAAGTTGGAGTCACTTGACCTCTCTGGGTGGCACTTTCCTTATCAGTAAATTGAGGAGGTAGAACTAGGTGAGCCCCCATGGTCTGACCTTCCAGTTCTAAAACTATTAATACCTGTGACTGATGATTGGGGCTCACATTCCAACCATGGACAAGTCATTTCATCTCTGTAGGCATCACTTCTTTATAACACAGTGGTATTGGACAAGATGCAGTGAAAAGAGTATTGACTCTGGTGTCTAAGAACATGATTCATAAGTGATTTTGAGACCTTGAGCAAGTCACAACTCATCTTCATATGTAAAATCAGGAGATTAAAGAAAATGGTCTCTGAGCTCTAGGTCTGTAAGGGGGAAAGGAATAAGATTTATACAGAAAAATAAATAAAATATAATTCTAAAAAATTTGTACCGTGCCTAATATGTGGTGCCAGATGTTGTGCTAAGTATTTTCTAAGTATTATCTCATTTGATCCTCACAGCAACACAGAGAGGTAAATACTGTAATCCTCATTTTATAATTTAGGTAACTAAGGTTAAGTGACTAAGGTTCACACAGTTTTACTAAGTATCTGAGGCCAGATTTATGATTCCTCTAAAGTCTTTTCAAGTTATAAATTCTATGACCCACTGAATGGACTTAACTTTCCGAGCAAAACATCCCACTGATGTTCATGCATTCATTCAACAAATATTCATTGAGTGCCTATGATGTACAGCTGTTGTTAGTCATTATTTCAGTCATGTTCTACTCTTTGTGGCTTCAATTGGGGATTTCTTGGCAAAGATATTAGAGTGGTGTGCCATTTCCTTCTCCAGCTCATTTACAGATGAATAAATTGAGGCAAACAGGATTAAGTGACTTGCCCAGGTTTACCCAGATACTAAGTGGTTAAGGCTAGATTTGAAATCATGAACATGAGTCTTCCTGATTCCAAGCCTAGTTCTCTATCCACAGTGCCAACTAGCCACCCCTACAGCTAATAGGAGACTTGTATACTCGCTTGTCTCCTCTTATAGGGTTAAAGTAACTTTTTTTTTTGTGAGATAAACTGAGATGTTTGAGGTGGGACATTTTTGAAGAGCTATGCTTTCATTGATATGAATATTTCTCTCATAATAACCGACTGAAACATGTCCACATTCCATGAGTTACTGTGGCTAAAAATTTCATTACCTGGTGATCAGTCTTCTGGAAAAGAATCCCTCTACTCTTGGCTAGGATGGTCCACAGATGATAGCAGCTTAATCTATTGCTAGGCCTGTACTTGACACCCTTCCAGAGATGAGGATCTGCCTAGCCATAAGAAGCCTCAGGCAAAGGAATAAAAAAAAACAAACTGTGAAGAATTGTTTTTCATCTAGGTTCTCCTCCACTATAATGTACACAAGATAAATGAAATTACGTAATAAAATAGCACATTTCTTTAGCACCTTTGGTTTTATGCAATTGGTCTCATAGTTTCCCTGTATAATTGGTGGTTAAAAAAAAAAAACATTTTTATTCACATTTTTGTAGATGGGGAAGTTAAAACTCAATGATTGTCCCCAAAGTCACAGTAAACATTACAGTTAAAAGCTGAACCCAGATCTCATCTCTAGCATTTAAGACTGTAGCTTAATTAATGTTTGTTTTTTTGAGAACCTCACTTGAGGTTCTGCATTTTTTTTCTATATCACAACTGTAATGAAAATTATTGTACCAAGATTAGAGAGAACATTTGTCATACAAAATTATTTACTGTAAAGGAGAGGAGAGAAGACAGAGACAGAGATAGACAAGAGATACAGACTCACAGAGAAAGAGACAGAAACAGAGATAAAGAGAGAGAGACAGAGACACATAGCCAGAGAGAGAAACTTGGAGAAAACTGTATTTCAGTGTAATTGTCTTCCATTGTAATTGCACATATTTTGTTTTATGCATTTAAAATATTATCCTGAGGAGTGCACAGCTCTCATTAGACTGCCAAAGAAGTCCATCTACACCAAAAAGGCTGCACCTTCTGATCTAAGGAATATGATTTGTAACTCAGAAGACACTTTAGAGACTGAGAGCTATTTTCTCATTATCTCTAGTCTCAGAAGAATTGAATTCAGGTCCCAATTCTGACACTTAACTTGAATGATACTGAGGACAAATCAATTAATTAAGTGAGCAAGTCACTTAATCTCTCTCTATGGCTCAGATTCCCAATCTATAAAATTATAACATAGTTCAGGTCTTATTTGCCTTCCTGAAATCATAGATTGATGTCAGAAATGATGTCAGAGATCATCTTGTCCAATCCCCATCATTTAATTAAAATTTCAAGGTTCAGTGACTTGTCAGGAGTCTTTTAGAAGAATCAGAATTTGAATCCAGCTGTAAGACTAGAATTCTTTCCCCCTGCAACTTGTTGATGGTTTTATTGTGAGGAAAATCTTCTATGAACTTTAAATATATTATAGTCAAAAGATATGATCTCTGTGATATAGGCATTCTCTCTGAATGTACTGATACAGAGCCTTTAGGAAACGGTGTGATGCTATGGAAAGTATACTGAGTTTAAATTACAGGACTTGGGTTTGAATTCTGACTGTCATTTTCTATCTGTGTGACTGAGCAAAAAATTTTACTTCAAGGGACCATAGTTTACTCATCTACAAAATAAGGAGGTTCCTCTGGATGACCTCTAAGACCTTCTAGTCTTAAATCTTTGATCCCTTCACCCCCTTCTCATCTTTTGTGTCTTTTGTCCACTCTCTTCCATGAACCCTCCTGGGAAGGTCCAATCCATCAGCTGATCCAGGTCCTCATTACACGGGTACTGGCTTAGGATCAGGCTCTACATCAGTTATCATTCATTCCCGATGCTACATGATTGGCTGTGCCTCATTTTCTAATCATACATTTCTTGGTTGATATCTTTAATACCACTTGTTCTGAAAACCTAAAGTGCTATATGAGTGGAAATTGTAATTAATAATTATAGTACCATTATTATTTTTACTGTACTCAGCAGTTATTCATGAAACTGAAATTCAAAAATACTACTTGAAAATGATAAAATGAACCATTAGGAAAGATAAGCTCCTGGCATTATTAGCGCCCCAAATATTCCTTATAGATAAGGAAACTACAGTCCAAAAAGATGGAGTTACCTGCCCAAAGTAGAGCTAGCTAGTGGCACAAGATCTATAATTTGCCAGATCCCCAGACCCAACTCTTTTACCAATCCTGCCTGGCATGGTAGATTCTTAATATAGAGAAGTTATTCTTATCTCTCTCTCTGAGTTATTTTGTTCTGTAAGATTTCAGTTGTTTCTATGATCATTCAATTCCATGAAAAAAAAAAAACAGTCAAAAAATTAGGTACTGACTTTTCAAGCATGGGAGTTGTAACTTTCAAGATAGCTGTTGTACCTGGAAGCTCATGAATTTCTAACAGTAAGTGAGGTGTGGAAGGTGGGGTTGTTGAGGAAAGGAAATGAGTAACTGAGCCTGAGGATATATGTTTGTGTTAATGGAGTATATGTGATTTGGTTCATATGGGCTTGCTCACACTTGGCAAAGCTATTCAAGATTGTTGGGATGGTGAAGAACAAGTGAGAAAAATGCACAGGAGTAACATGTGATATACTGAGACCCATCATTTACTTTCCAAGGCAGTGCCAATTTCAAGATTAAAAAATTAAAAAAAAAATAGTTTATTGCTATCCTTTTAAATAGTATTTTTCCCCCAATTACATGTCAAGACAATTGTAGCATTCATTTTTACAAGACTTTGAGTTCCAAATTTTTCTCCCTCTCCCTCTTCCTATGATGGTACACAATTTGATTTAGATTACACATGTGACATCATGTAAAACATTTCCATATTAGTCACAGTTGTAAAAGAAAAAACACATCAAAAGAAAAATGAAAAAGAATAAAATGAGTGGAAAAATATGGTTTGATCTTCATTCAGAGTTTATCAGTTCTTTATCTAGATGTGAATAGCATTTTCTTTCATGAATCCTTTGTATTTGTCTTGAATCATTGGGTTGCTGAGAAGAATTGAATCATTCATAGTTGATCATCACACTGTGTTGCTGAGATTGTGTTCAATGTTCTTCTAGTTCACACAAATCTTTCTAGGTTTTTCTGACATCTGTCTGTTCATCATTTCGTATTGCATAATAGTATTCCATTATATTCATATATGACAATTTATTCAGCTATTCCTCAATTGTGGGACATGCCATCAATTTCTAATATTTTGCCACTATGAAATGGTCTCTTTGAAATATAGACATAATAGAGGTCTTGCTGGATCATGGGCATAGTTCCAAATTGTTCTCCAGAATGGTTGGATCAGTTCACAACTCCACCAACATTACATTTGTGTCCCAATTTCCCCACATCCTCTCCATCTTCTTTTTATCATCTTCCTTTTTTGTCGTATTAGCCAATCTGATAGTCTGAGATGGTACCTCAGAGTTGTTTTGATATGCTTTTCCCTAATCAAGTGAATTAGAGCACTTCTTTATATGCCTATAGTAGCTTTGATTAGAAAATTGCTTATTCATATCTTTTGACCTTTATCAACTGGGGAATGGCTTGTATTCTTATAAATTTGACTCCATTCTCCATATATTTGAGAATGAAGCCTTTATCAGAAACACTTGCTATATAGATTGTTTCTCAGCTGTCTGCTTTCCTTCTAATTTTGGTTGCATTGGTTTTTGTTTTGTACAAATGTGTTTTAATTTAATATAACCAAAATTATCTATTTTACATTTCATAGTATTCTTTATCTCTGTTTTGGTCATAAACTTGTAACTCACAACTTTTAAGAATTTAGATGCTATACCACTTGATGTATATGGGGTTAGTACTGATACTAATTCACTTCCTATTTAGCAAGATATACTTTCTTTCCTTATCTCTTAATTAGATCTACTTTTGCTTTTGCTCAAGATTGCTACCTCTGCTTTTTAAATTTAAGTTGAAGGATAATAGTTTCTACCCCAGCCCCTTATCTTTACGCTGTGTGAGTCTCTCTGTTTCAAATATGTTTCTTTTAAACAATATATTATAGGATTCCAGTTTTTGATACACTCTGCCATCTGCCTCCATTTTATGGGAAGAGTTCACCCCATTCACATTCACAATTATGATTGTTAACATATTTTTCCCCCATCCTATTTTTCCTCCTGTTTGTCCTCTCTCTCCTTTTACCCTTTCCCTCCTCATCAGTGTTTTAGTTCTGTCTACCACCTCCCCCATCTGCCCTCCCTTCTGTTAGTTCATCCCCCTTTTACTTAATCTCCTCCCTTCCTACTTCCCTACTGAGTAAGATAAATTTCTGTATTCAACTGAATTTTATATAATTTACTCTTTGATCTAGTACTGATGAGAGTAGGGTTCAATAATGCTCACTGTCTACCTTCCCATACTTCCCCTCTACTTTATTACCTTTTCATGTGAAATAATTTACCCCATTCCACCTCTTCCTTCCTTCTGCACCCAATATACTCTTTCTCATTCCTTTGTTGTTGTTTTTTTTGGTCATTGCCTCCAATTTATCTTATAACCATATCCTTTGTCTACATATGTCCTTTCTAGTTGTACTATTAGTGGTACAATTTTTAAGAATTACAAATATTATCTTCTCATGTAGAGATATAAACAATTCAGCTCCAATGAATCCCTTGGATTCCTTTTTCCTTTTTACCTTCATAGGCCTCTTTTAGGTCTTGAGATTGGAGATCATATATTTTGTTTAATTTTGATCTTCTACTAATGAATGCCTGAAATTCTTCTATTTCATTGGATGACCATTTTTTCCCTTGAAATATTATGCTAAATTTCACCATGTAATTGATTCATGATTGCAGTCCTAATTCCTTTGCCTTCCAGAATATCATGTTCCACAATCCTTGATCCTTTAATATTGCAGCTTTTAAGTCCTGTGTAACCCTGATTGTGGATCCCTGATATGAATTGTTTCTTTCTGTTCCCTTGCAGTACTTTTTCCTTGATCTGATGATTCTATAATTTGGCTATAATGTTCCTTGAAGTTTTTCTTTTGGTATCTCTTTCCTGAGTGATGAGTGGATTCTTTCAATACTTATTTTGTCCTCTGGTTTAAAGATATAAGGGCAGTTTTTCTTGATAATTTCTTTAAAGCTGCTGTCCAGATCCTTCTTTTGATAATAATTTTTAGGTTGTCCAATGATTCTCAGATTGTCTCTCCTGAATCTATTTTCCAAATAACTTTTTCCCCCAATAAGATATTTTATATTTTTTTCTGTTTTTTTTTCATTCTTTTGAATTTGCTTGATTGATTCTTGATGTCTCATAGAATCATTAACCTCCACTTGCTCAATTCTAGCTTTTAAGGTGTTGTTTTCCTCAGCTAGCTTTTGTATTTCCTTTTCTATTTGGTCAATTGTACTTTTTCAGGGTTTCTTCAGTGGATTTTTGTATCTTCTTTTCCATTTGGCCAATTCTACTTTTTAAGCAGTTGTTTTCTTTTTCCAAGCTGTTGACTCTTCACAATTGACTCTCCTTTCTTTTCTTAATTTTTCTTTTACCTCTCTTATATGATTTTTAAGCTGCTTTTTGAGTCCTTCCATGATCTGTTTCTGGGCTTGAGACCACTTCCCATTTTATTTTAGGGTCTTTCCCAGAGATAACATTGTTGTCTTCTTCTTAGTTGGTATCCAGATCTTCCCTGTCACTATAATTATTATCTATGGTCAGATATACTTTTTTTGTTTTTTGCTCAAATTTTTTGCTCTTTTTACTTTCTTCTAAATTTGAGTTCTGCTCCTGGGGTAAAAAAGGGCAATGTCTCAGACTTCTTGAGCCTGGGGCTATACATCCTGGCTTCTTTACTGATGCTGCATGGTTGTATCCTGAGGCCCATGGGAGACTCTTATGACTGGGGCTGTGGTGAGAGGCTTAAGGAGTGGTAGCTAGCAGTACTAAAGACTGCAGGATCTGGCAGCTTACCTGGTACTGAGCTGGAGTCCTAGTTCTGGTGTCTGCGTGAGCTGAGGGAGATGTGGTGCTTCTGAGTTTCCCCAGAACTATACTGAAGTACATGACTATCTGGTCACTGGAGGCTACCTGTTTGCCCAGGGATACACTAAAGCTTATGGCAGCCTGTTTTCCTAGCTTTGCTGCAGCATGTGAAGGGTCCTGGTGCTGGGGTTTGCCTGGTCACCACATTGGGGCTCAGGATTTCCCACTGGTTTGCTGAGGTATGGCTTGCTGCTGGCTTTCTGGAATACTTGTTATCCTGAACTGGGTTCCTCTTTTGCTTGAGTGAGAATCTTGGCAATCTTCCAAGGTTTGGGGGCTAAAACCTTTTCTTTTTGCTGGTTTTGCTGTTCCCGAATGTTTCAGTGTGCTATTTTATGGTTGTTTTGAGGGGAATATGGGAGAGTTACAGTGATTTACTGCTTACTTTATCATCTTCTATTGCTATCTTTTGTTTTAATATACCTTTTCATGAATATATGATAATTCCTCTCCTCTACCCTCCCCATGAGACCTCTTTCATAATACAAAAATACTAATAAAAAAAAGAAAGAGAAGAAAAAAAAAGTTGAAATCAGTTAAGCAACAGTAACCAACACATCAGCTGAGTATGACAGCATAGGCAATGTTTCACACCCATAGTTAAAGAAGTCTATTTTTTCACCTTTTCTTCAGGATAAGCTTGGTCATTAAAATTACATTTTTGTAGGTGAGTAGGGGAGAGATCCACATCAGTATATTATTTTCCTGGTTTTGCTTGCTTTACTCTGCATTTGTTTGTAGCTGTTACTTTAATTAGCAAAACCTTCTGGTATGACTAAGAAATAGAATGGTAGATCAATAAAGTAGATGCACAATTTACAGCAGCAAATAAACATAATATCTTTGTAACTGACAATAAAGACTTGAAACTTTGGGGAAACAATTCATTATTTGGTTAAAAAATTTGTTGGGAAAACTGGAAAGCAGTATGATAGAAACTGGGCATGAATCAATATCTCACACTTTTTACTAAAATAAGGTCAAAAGGGATACATGACCTAGATATAAAGAGAGATTTTACAAGAAAATTAGAAGAACATGGAACATATCCCTTATCTGATTTGTGGACAGGCAAACAATTTATGAATAAACAAGAATTAGAAAGCAAAATGAAGTATAAAATGGATATTTTCAATTGTATTAAAAAAGTTTTATACAAATGTGTTCCCATCTTTCTCTAAATATTCTAGTATTTCTTATGACATGTTAATAATATTCTATCTGAACAAGTAGCTCAATCTATTTAGTTATTTTTCTAATCAATGGGCATCTATTTTGTCTTCAGTTCTTTGCTACCACAAAAGTGCTACTATAAATATTTTGGTATATAATGGACCCTTATTTCTTCCATTGACTTACTTGAGATATATGCCTAGCAGTGAAATCTCTAAGTCAGAAAATATACTTTTAATAAGGCTTTGTGAAAGGAAAGCCTGTATTAGAATGATGCTTATTGTTGATGTGGACAATGTGGCTGCCATCAGTACTCTGGGATGTCCCCATCACTGTGTTCACTGTCTGGCAGAATTCAGTCCTGTATATAGCTGTTGTGTTATGGAGCCTTATCACTAACCCCGAGTTCAGGAAACTCAGTTACCCTTGAGTACTATAAATCTGATTTTGCCTAGAAGCAAGGTTAAAGGCAGTCAGTGCTGTGCCCTAACTACTACACAGGGCACTCTGTTAGGGTTCTAGCGTAGAAGGTTCTTTATAACCACAGAAAATTCTATGAATAGTTTGTATAGAGAAAAAACTGAAAGCCTTCATTTATTTAACATCATGGTTATTTAACAAAATAAATAAACATTTATTTAACATGTAGATTAGTACACATTGTTATTATTCAGTCATTTCATTCTTGTCTGACTCTTCATGACCCCATTTGGGGTTTTCTTGGCAAAAATACTGGAGTGATTTGCTATTTCCTTCTCCAGCTCATTTTACAAATAAGGAAACCGAGGCAAACAAAATGAAAGTCACATAATCCAATGCTCTATCCCCTGCACCAGTTAGCTGGTCAAGTAGCTACTACTTCCATTTTACAAAGAAACTCAAAATTTAGAAATGTCAGGTCTAAGGAAGAGGAATTTGAGTATTCTAGTAAGTTGAATAATGTAATAGGAAGAGTAGTGAATCCAAAGCTGGGATATTTAAGTTGGAATGTAGTATCCACTAACTGTGAGACCATGAGAAAGTTGCTCTGAGCTTCAATTTTTTCACACATATAAAATGAAGATAATAATGTTTGCACTAAAAGGATAATGTTGTAAAAAAAAAAAAAATTACCCTGGCATCGATTCTGTCAATATAAAGTGATTATTAAAAAAAAATTAAAAAAAAAAGAAAATAGAAGGGAAAAGAGATGTAAAATTCCCCAAATAACAAAAATGCTAATACCTCTGGAATAAATATTATATAATGTTAAAAAAAAAAAGTATGCTAATACCCAAAAGGTCCCATGTCAATAAAGTGAATCAGAAAGAATTCACCGTTTAAGGATGCACCTGGGAATTTATTTATTTCATTGTCACACATCATGAGTTCTCTATTAAGTTAAGAGTCAAATAAAGAGAAAGAGTTCAGATAAAAAAAAAAGAATGTCTAAAAGTTTTATTGCTGATTCTTTAGTAAGTAAACTTTATGTCATCAAACAATAAGAGGGATAGATTTTTTTTTCCCTCCTCTTTTTCTACCTGCCTTTAATTCATTTTTCCTGTGGCATTAATCATTTTTAGCAATGCTAGAAGTCCACTGTGGGAGAAGGGAAAAATGACATCCCTGTTTTCTATATTTATTGGGAACATTTTTATTATTTCCCCAATTCAGACAATACTGATTCACAGTTTTAGATAAGATACTTTTTCTTATATTAAAAATCTTTCTTTTCTTGTACCTCCTAGAGTTGTAGTATAATTGAGCAATATACTTTTTAGATGCTGTTTTCTATATCTCGAGGTCATAGCTTTCTTTAACTATTTTTGTTTTTACCATGGCAAATTATGTCAATTATCTTCCTAATATTAAATTAATGTTGAATCCCTGGCATAAATCTAACCTCAGGATGTTGTGAATGATTCTAAATAAATTGATATGATCTTTTTGCTAGGAAAAAAAAAATAATGTTTGCACTAGCTATCTTATAAGGAGGCAGTGTGACTTATTGGATAGAGAACTGATAGGAAGAATTGCATTCAAATCTTGCCTGACACATACTGACTGACTGTGTGACCCTCAGCAAGGGTCATTTAATGCTCAGTGCTCCAGTCTAGAAGATAGTAAGTTGCAGAGAAGGTACTGAAGAGCATTGGAAGAAGTTCTTCAATAGAAACTCCCTACTCTAATGAAATCACAGGTCTCATCCCCTTCCCCATACCTTCTATTTCACAAAGACTGGTGTGAGGTAAGTGTTTTACAAGTCTTTAAATACTATAAACATGTATATTGCTGGGTTTTATTATCAGTATGGTTGTAGGAGCTAACATGGGATTTAGGAAGAGCTAGATTCAAATTATTCCTTTAACATAGACTCGTTATATTATCATGTGCAAAGTTATTTAGCCTCTTAGTGCCCCCAAGACACTCTCTAAGCAGGTTGCTGATCTTCATAATAAAATGTGTGTTTGGGTTAACTGAGTTACCACATAGGCTATTCATAGATGACCAATTTCCTGTCTCAAAGATACTTCAGGATCTTGGTTCATCTTTCTGAAAAATATTTATCCTTCAATAATTCCAAAGGCCAGTTAGGCTCTCAAAATGTTATGGGGATATGATTTTGAATAGCAGTTGTCATGGAAGAGATGGGTGGATGTGTTTGTAGAAGGTCCAGGAGATCCGGCTGCCTCTTGTCCTGACTCCTAGACTCGGTGCAGATGTTGATGTTTAGAGTAAATGGATGATATTAGCTTGGTACTTACCATTTGTATCTTTCTCCAAAAACCATACTAAAAGTGTGAAAAACAACTTCCTTTTCTCAGTTTTATGGAAGTTTATACTTTAGATAAATAAAGGTTTGTTGCATTTGGCACCGAGTAGACCCAAAAAAAGGAGGTGGCTAGAATTTTTTCTGCTTTTGACTCCTATCTCCCCTCTCCTCCCACCATAAAATGAATGCAGTCACACTATTGTGTGTGTGTATGTGTGTGTACAGACGACATAAAGTCTGAAAACTGTTTGGTTTCGATGGGACAAAAGGGGGAGGTGGGAAGATGTTTTGTTTTGGTTTTGCTCACACTGGGAATAGAAAATGAATGGCTAGCTTCAGAATTGTTCCATAGTTGGTATAGAAAATTGGCAGTTTTCAAAAATGGTGTAATAGTGAGGATGGGGTCATCTCAGGTCACTGAGAGATGGGGCAGACAGCAGACACTTGGAGAAGGAGGAGACAAGTTAAAAAAGCCTCCTGAGGCTAGAAAACTAATTCGGAATAGTTGCTGGAGCAGCCCAACCCAGCCCCCACAGATCTTCCCCCGATCGGAAGTTCTGGAGCAGTTAGGATTGGTGCCACAAGGTCTCTCCAGCTGGATTCTATAGTGTCGTGGACACTGTTAGTTGCCTCGTGGGGGCTGGAGTGGGCTTTGTTTCGCCAGGTACATTTTAACCTCTTGTAGACAGAGAGGAAGTCGAGACCATTCTAGGTTAGAGAAGCCTGGGCTCCGGCTCCAGGTCTGACAACTTGAGGCTGCGGTGTTCTTGTCTGTCCTTCCTTTTCCAGGACCATGACATTAGAGAGGTGCTGTCATGACATGCAAGTGAGTTGGATTTAAATGAGAGAAAGCTGGGCAAATCACTCCTAAAGCTTGTTTCCTCATCTATAAAATGGGAATAATATTGCTACAGTTGTTAACAAAATACTTTGTAACCTTAAAGCACTGAACAAATGTCAGTAGCAGTCTCTGCCGTTATTCTGTATTCTTTTTTCTCCCTGAGATCCTCACCACAAAAGGGACCCGTAGAAAGTTCCTATGTGATTGTTGATCTCCAGAAAGATCATGATTAAGCCCTCTGAGAGTCTGTGTCACTTCACCCAGTGATTTAGCCCAAGCTAGTTCCTGCCCTCTAGGGCTTATTCCTCATTAATAACATAGTAGTGATGTAGCCCCCTCGCTGTCCCCATCTGGGAACTGGAGAGCAATCCTCCACATTCCACAAGGTGGCAAAGATCACATAAACATAGATTTAGATCTAAAAGGGGACCTAGAGGGGATCTTGCCCTAAACTCCGTACTGGGCAGAGGAGACTAAGAGCATCCCATCTGAGGTTGCTGGGAGTCACACAGACTGTGCTTAGGAGAGATGGGATATGAGCTCAGATCCACTGTCTCCAAAGTCGGTGTGCTTTCCACTGTACTATAGTTCTTTTCAAATGAGAATATATAAGGTTTGCTTAAGGATATCGAATGTCAGAGGGTCTCAGACTGTCAGAGCTGGAAGGATCCTTACAGATTATGTCTCCCTGATGTCTAGAGGATAGCAGATATTGAAGATATTGTTGCTTGATCAGAGACAACCTTCTAATTTTACTCCAAAGTTGCATTGATACTTTTTTTTTGGACAATCATTTCTGTATATATCCAGAAATATCACACACACCCCCATTGAATCTTTACTGGTAAGGAAGAAAAACAATTAAACAAAAGCAGTTGACAGAGGGACCAAGACTGAGAATATATGCAGCATCCTGCCCCAGAAAGTCTCCACCTTTCTGCCTGGAGGAAGAAGATATTTGTCATTATCTATTCTCTGGGACCCAGATTAGTCATTTTAAGTACTGCAGATTTGGCTTCCATTTAGGGTACTTTTCATTTACATTATTGAAATGCACAAAAACACACACACATATATAAATAATAAGCAATGAAAATCTTGGCTGACTGATGGAGAACTATACACACACACACACACACACACACACACGCACACACATACACACATACACACAAGAAATAGTTGTTCCCTTGTTTCACTTGGATCTAACTCTTCATGATGCCATTTGATGTCTTCTTCTAGCAAAGGTACTGGAGGGGTTTGCCATCTCTTCTGCAGTTCATTTTAGATACGAGGATGAAACAGGGCGAAATAACTTGCTCAGTGTCATAAAACTAACTAGTAAGTGTATAAGGCCATATTTGTACTCGGGTCAATCTGACTCCATGGTTGGTGTCCTACCCACTTTGACAGCTAGCTGCCACATATAAATATAAAACATATATAGTATATTTATATAGAGAGGCTATTATATATACATATATTCTATATTCTAAAAGTGCTTGTTTTTAATATATATCCATTTTATTATTATAATATTATGTATATATAATATTAATAAATAGAGAGATGATATATAATATGTAGATATGTATTTTTCTTTAGTCAACCAAAGAGAATTTATTAAGGGCTTACTCCATGTCAGGCATTTGTTGTGTTCAAGTCTCCATGACCCCAGTTGGAGTTTTCTTGGCTGAGATGCAGAGATGTATTTCTTTCTGCAGCTCATTTTATAGATGAGGAACAAAGGCAAACAGAGTTAAGTGACTTGCTTAGGGTCGCATAGCTAATAAGTGTATGAGGCTAGATTTGAAACCCAAATCTAACACTCTATCAGATACTCTAACCGCTATACCACTAGCTGTTGAGCATTATATTTAGTCAAAAGGATACAAAAAAGGGACCAAAAATAGCCCCTCTCCTTAGAAAATTAACACTCTCAGGAAGGAGATAAACAGAAGTTCTACCGAATCTCAAAAAGAAAGCATGAGAGATGGGGAGGTGGCTGAGGAGGTGGGAAGGAGACAAAATAGAGAAAATCTCCTGATATTTGAAGTGAAGAAAGCCAGGGAAGCTGGGAAGCAGATTTGAGGAGAGAAGGCATTCTAGGTTTGGAGGACAACTTTGGAAAAGGCAAGGAATTGAATTCTCATGTTACAAGGGTCAGAGAAAGCCTGGGTCTCTGGGTCACAGAGTGCAAGGAAGGAAGGAAGGAAGATAAAGATATAAGATAAATGGAAACGTAGAAGAAGAAAAGTTGTGAATCAGGACTTTAAATGACCCCCCAAAAATAAAACCCAAAAAATTCCACCTTGCCTTGGGTTGGGAGGAAGGGGAGCAAATGGCAGAGACAAAATTTAGAACTCAATTTAAAAAGAAAAAAGGTTTATAAATAAATAATTTTTTAAAATAAATTCCCCCCCCCCCAAGAGTATTTTGAGATTTGATATAGGCAGTAATAGGAGACACTGGAATTTACTAAATAAGAGAGTGACATAGACCACTCTGGGCTTTGGTAAAATGACAGAAGGAATGGTGGATTAGGGTGGGAAGACAGCAGAAAGCCAATTTAGTTGTTCAGGTGTGAGAGGATGAGAGTCCACTGCAGGGAGAGGCTCTGTGGGCAAAGCAGAAAGCACATGTAAGAAAGATGTTATAAAGGGAGAAATGGCAATACTTAGCAACAGATTAATGTTGGAGGGAATATATGAGAGATATCAAGGATGATGCTCAAGGCTTCAAGTCTGGGTAACTGGGAGGACAGAAGTGCCTTCTACAGAAACTGGGAAATCTGGAAGATGAGAAGGTTTGAAGGAAAGATAATGAGTTCTGTTTTGGTCTCCAGTTGTGTTTGCTTCACTCTGAATCAAGTCAGAGGATTCTTCACTTTTCTTGTTCAGTAAAGAAAGAAGCTGAATCCCAGAGTAGCCAGGTGTTGATATTATCATCTAGGTAGAAGGAAAAATAATAAGCCAGGCAGAATGGATTTCCTATACTAGGAGAAAAACACATATTGAACTGAGACAGCTCTAGACATGCCTTTATTCCTGTTTATGACCAAAAAAATTTTTTTTCAGGTCCCTGGAAGGCAAATTACTTGGTGACTTCATTGTTTAAATTTAGTTTTTGAGTTTGTGGGGATCGTTAAGACTCGAAGCAATAGCCCTTATAACCCAGTCTCTGTCACTTCTCATTATTTCCAGTGACAGTTTCAATTATTTCCAATCATCATTCCAGGCATAGGAGGGAGAACAAGGCAGATGCTCCAGCATAGGGTCCGCTTCTGTGGACCAGTCACTATAAATAAAACTGCTTTATGTTTTTTGACAACACATTGGGGTTTTCAAAGCTCTCCCTATACATGACTTCACATGGTCTTCACAAAAACCCTCTGAGAAAAGGTAGGCAAGGTGGGTTTCATTGTTCTCATTTTACAAATGAAAAACTACAGGTTCAGGGAGGTTAATGATTTTCCCCAATCATCCAACCTCAGTAAAGATGAGACTAAACTTCAGCTCAGTCCAGTGGTCTTTCCATTAGGCTGTTCTGCCTTTCCACCTCAGTCTGCCTGTTGAGATGAACCAGTTATCCGACTCCCCAATAGTTATTCAGAGAGGAATCTAGAAATAGAGAGGTCATCCCCAAAGTAGACAGGGAAAGTGATGTTAAGCCACGAGGGAGCATTTTTAGGGCACTACTACTACCCATTTTCTAGAAAGGGATCAAACATTGCACCCAAAGCTTCCCATCCTGCCAGGAACATCATTTGACTAACTGGGCCTTTGATACCCAGCTCTCTCTCTCTCTGAAAGAAAGTAGCACTGGAGCTCAATACAGGTAGGCAACTGCTATTCAATGTGCTCATTGTCAAGCTGTTTGCATCTCATTTACACTTGTTCAATGTTTTTAAAATGTACCAAGAGCAGACATCTGTAAGTTTTTGGTTTCTTTTTCAAAAGTGGGTCTCATGATCAGAAATTAATGTGTGGGGACCCAAGAAATTTTAAAATAATTTCTAATTGAGATAAGCTAGCAAGCTAATCAGTTACATAGTCAGAAATTGTTTAGACCTTTCTGGTCTACTTCATGAGTACTGCCTAATGAGGAAAAAAATTTTTTTGCTAAAAAAAAAAATACTCAAGTAGGCAACACATGAGATTAGACTTGAGGCCCTATGCTTTACAATCCTTGTTGGCTTACATGTCAAATTGGACTGGCTTAACTGGAAAAAATGATTGGTCAGACTTTTCCTACCTGCAGCCAATCCCAACTGCAGCCCCAGAGGCAGGAATAGAAAGCCTGGCCCACATGGAAGAGATCAGTATGCTCTATAAAGGATGACCTAGTTAGCTTGTTCCCATTGCACAGATTCTGATGTGTGGTATTGTGAAGGGTGTAAAAGGATATTTTTTAAATCATGCATCTTTCTGGACATTTACTTGTTCTCTAACAAACCCACACTGAGCTTTTTGGGGAATGGAAAACCTCAAAGTGAGAAGCAAAATGCCTGCAAATTTCTCACCAGTCTGAAGGGTAAAGGCTGTGATCTTTTTTCCCACTCCCTTTCACATGGGCCAAGGCAGGTGTCCCAGATTTCAAAGGACCTAGAATTCTTATCTAGATTGGCTTATTGGCCCTCAGATTCTAGTTTTAACTCTGAACTGGTCTGTAACTGATACTCCCCAGGGTAGTCTGAACCCAGACTCTTGTGCCTTCAGAGAAGTGGGTTCAAAGATCATCATGAGTTCATAGACTCAAGGAATAGAATGGCAGAGCTGGAAAGGGCCAAATTCATTAAATTCTAACATTTAACAGATTAAAAAAAATCTGGAGGCCCAAAGTGACTTCTTTAGGATGACCTTCCTGCCTCCTACATTATGTCCCCAGGGCTCTGAGTCTCCAAAGCCCCAGGCATCTTCCCTTTCAGTCCAGTGATTTCATCTTGACCTTCACGGTCAGATTTCTTTCCCTCTGGGACAAACCAGCATCTTCTCTGGATGGAGTCAAGAAGAATCATAAAGGAGATAAAATACGTTTTTTCCATCTTTGCTCTCACCTTCTTTTTCAGCACTTCTCCCTAACCAGGACCACCTTGCCTCTATCTTCTTTCTGTGGAGCATGAAGCATAATAGAATCTGTACTAATATTAGAATCAAGAGTTGTGGGTTCTAATTCCATCTCTGCCATTTATAGCTGTCCAGCTAGCAGCAAATCATTTCATTTCTTTGGATTTCAGTTTCCCCATCTCTGAAATGAAGCTTATATCTCAAAGAACTGTTGCAAGACTGATGAAAGAATGAGTATGAAAGGGTTTTGTAAAGGCCACATCAATATAATATAGCAATAATCTTGAACAGTTTATTCTCAGGTGATTATCAAGTTCCCAGTGTTTTAGCCCAGTAGCTGGCCTATGTGCTGGATTTCAATGAATGTGCTTTGTTATTTATATGACCAATCTGTCCTATAATATTAGTTAGCTTTTGAAACCCAAGAGAATGATAAAAACATGGTGGAATGGGAAGAGCAGTGAACTGGTAATGAAGATTTAGGTTCTAATCTCAACGCTGTCATTTAGTAGCTGTTACCTTAGGCAAGTCATTCAATTTTTCTGGAACTCATTTCCCTCCTTGGTAAAATGAAGGTATTAAAATAGAACTCTAAGATCCTTTAATATTTCTGATCTCATGGTACCACATATAAGTAATTCGAGATCATTTAAAAAGGGAGAAAGGAATTAAGATTGGTTGTTTACACTCAACAAATCCTAGAGATATACTATCTGGATTCCAAACTGTAAGGTATGATCTCAGCTTAAGCAAGAAAAAAGAAACCTAGAATTCACTTCTAGGGCATCTAGATAGTATAGTGGACAGAGCACTGGGTTTGCAATCAGGAAGTCTCATCTTCATGAGTTCAAATCTGGCCTCAGACACTTACTAGCTATGGAACTCTAGGGAAATCACTTAATCATGTTTGCCTCAGTTTCCACATCTGTAAAATGAGTTGTAGAAGGAAATAAGTCACTCTGGGATCTTTGCCAAGAAAACCTCAAATAGGGTCACAAACAGTAGGATAAAATTAAAATTATCTAACAACAATAATTAGTTGACCACTTCAGAGTTCAGTTTCACAAACTGAACCCTCCAGCTATGTTAAATTTTACTGCTCTAAAAGTTTAAGGAGAAAACTAAATCTCAAGTCCCTCCTTATTGTTGTGCATTGTTTGGGTACTTTTACTATGGTAAAGAGCATTCAAAGCACCTAGGACTTGCCCTCTTGAAGTTGCCTTTCTAAGTCCCCATGTAGCAATCCTGCTAATGGAGAAAGTCCAGGTCTCCTTTGGTCTTGAGGAATTTCTGTTTCCTGATTTTCTGTTATAATGTTTCCTGTGACTTCGTGAGTGGATGAGCTAAGAGCATTGTGAGTTGTGGGGGGAAGGGAAGTGATAACCAGTGTCAGGTACAGCTATTTCATCTAACTGATCTGAGAAGAGTACATAAGCAAGACTGATGAAAGGTTAGAGAGACAGTGAAGAGATTAAAAGAAAAAGCACAAAAGGAATTTAGTAGAAATAATAGTAACTGACATTTATAAACAACCTTATTGCCCTTTGAAAGCAATGCTGCACTTTCAATTATCATACCAACTGTGTCAGTAGGTGATAATTATATTATCCCTTTGCAAAGAACACTTTAAAATGCTATAAATCATTTGTTGAGTCATTTTTCAATCATGTCCAACTCTTTGTGTCACCAATTGGGGTTTTTTTGGCAGTTACTGGAGAGGTTTGCCATTTCCTTCTCCAGTTCATTTTATAGATAAAGAAACTGAGACAAATAGGGTTAAATGACTTGCCCAGCTAGTGTATATCTGAGGCCAAATTTGAACTCAGGCAAATGATTCTTCCCGACTCCAAGCCCATCACTCTATCCACCATGCCTTCTACTGCACATATGTCTATCCACACACATATATACACATATATATATCATTATTAATAATAATTATTGTATTATTATTTTATTTATTGATTTATGTGTTAATGTTTATTATATTGTTATTAATATCATTATTATCAATTCAAAGGGATGGAATCCAAGACTCAGAGAGATTTATCTGTGGTCATACAGCTGTTAAGTGTTGGAGTCAAAATTTAAACCCAATCCTATGCTGATTCAGACCTGCATGATAAGCATTAAAGGTTAAAGCTTCAGGACCTCAACTAAAGCAGGAGAGAAACAAGAGACATTCATCTTTAAAGGATGAGAGACTAGAGAGTATTTTGATAATGTATAAGCCCTGAAGAGGTAATGTGATAGGGCTCCAGCTTAATTCACTGAATCTATTTTCTATTTCCTGTCATTTTTATAAAATAATCATCTTTTATAGAGGCAGTATGCCACAGTTCAATAATTTTTTAACCTTTTTGTCTAAAGAACCTCTTTACAACCTTTTTTTAAAAAAATTTACATGATAATTGGAATTAAGTAAATTACCTAGATTTATATAGGAAGTGTTGTCTGAGGCTGAATTTGAACTTGTATCCTTCTGACTTCAGGGATAGTGCTCTACATATTATACTATCTTTATGCTTTAAAAAAAATTTTTTTTGCTTTTTTTTTAAGAGACAATTAAGGTTAAGTGACTTGCCCAAGCATATAGCTAGTATGTGTTGTATCTGAGACTGGATTTGAATTCAGGGCCAGAGCTCTATCCACACTACCATTTAGCTGCTCCAACCCTTTTTATACTGTTAACAATTATTGAGGACCCAAGGACCTTTTTATTTGTCTATCAATATTCACCATATTAGAAATTAAGTCATCTTAGAGTAATAAAAATCGTTTTGACCTCAGAGATTACCTGAGAGGAACTTTGAGGTTTTCAGGGGATCCCAGCATCCTACTTGAGAACTGCTAGTCTAATCAATCCTAGCCTGGCTTGGAGTCAGGGAGGCCTGGATCCAGACTGTCTCTACTTACTACTCTGGGGAAGTTGTAAGGTCACAGGCTTAGAGCAATAAGGGAACTTTAAGATCATCTATTCTAATTTTATTTTACTGCTGAGAGGTTCAGGATCACATATACAGTAACTGGCAAACACATTCAAACTCAAATCAGCATCGTAGAATCATAGACTGGCAGCTTTAAGGAACCTCAGAAACTCAAGCCCCCCATTTTACAAATGAGAAAACTGAGGCTCAGAAGAGATTAAGCAACTTCCAAAGTCACACAGATTGTAATTGTCGGTCAAGTTCAAACTCAAAGCTGATGCTAACTTCAGAGTTCCTCCCCCCCCCCCATTTTTGCCCTAGCCGCTACGGGTCTCATGTACCCTCAGACTTCTGTGTTGGAGGACGGATGAGATCCCAGATACTTTTCTATCAGTATTCACCTTTTCTGGAAGCTTTATGGTTTCACTGACATTTGTTGCTCTTTAACTGGAGAAAGTCCCTGATAGCCTACTGATTTGTGCATAAACACTGTGAAATTGCATCCCAGATCTTTCCAAACTAAAGATGACTCCAGACTGCAGCCGACAGTCCCAAGAGGGCCCACAGACTTGACCTTGAAACACAATGATGACTAGTGCACAAAGGGTTAAGCCTTTGGTGTTGCTCCCGGAAATGCTAAGTACACACTTGGAGCCCACAAGTCCTCCCCAAGGAAGCTGACAAGGGTGTTTGGAATTTGGCTTCTTCTTTTTTTTTTTTTTAAATAACTTTTTATTGACAGAACCCATGCCAGGGTCATTTTTTACAGCATTATCCCTTGCACTCATTTCTGTTCTGATTTTTCCCCTCTCTCCCTCCACCCCTTCCCCGAGATGGCAAGCAGTCCTTTACATGTTAAATAGGTTACAGTATATCCCAGGTACAATATATGTGCGCTGAAACGAACAGTTCTCTTGTTGCACAGGGAGAATTGGATTCAGAAGGTATAAATAACCCGGAAAGAAAAACAAAAATGCAAGCAGTTTATATTCATTTCCCAGTGTTCTTTCTTTGGTTGTAGCTGCTTCTGTCCATCCTTGATCAATTGAAACTAAATTAGCTCTCTTTATCAAAGAGATCCACTTCCATCAGAATACATCCTCAAACAGTATCGTTGTTGAGGTATATAATGATCTCCTGGTTCTGCTCACTTCACTTAGCATCAGTTCGTGTAAGTATCGCCAGTCCTCTCTGTATTCATCCTGCTGGTCATTTCTTACAGAACAATAATATTCCATAACATTCGTATACCACAATTTACTCAACTATTCTCCAATTGATGGGCATCCTTTCATTTTTCAGCTTCTAGCCACTACAAACAGGGCTGCCACAAACATGGAATTTGGCTTCTAATCCAGCATGTCACAGACTTACTCCAAGGTCTCAGTTATATCACCTTAACCCAACCTTGCAGACAGAGAACCACGATTTACCAGCCTGTCTTTTCCCAAAGAGATTCCACTATTTGAGATGCTAATAAAATTTGTATTAATTTTACAGTGCTTTCCAGGGAGGAAGCTCGTGGCTCATAGATTTAAAGGTGAAAGGTATCTTAGAAGTCATGTATTCCAGTCCCCTTATTTCAAAAACGAGGAACTTGGAGTTAGAAAGATTAAGTGCCTTTTCTCCAACTCTAGGGTCAGTGTTCATTCTACTACAACACGCTTGTTTATTCATGAAAAGGATCAGCTGTACAGGGAAAAGAGGAAGCTAAGTGACTCAGTGCACAGAGTGATAGATTTGGAGACAGGAAGAGATGAGTTCAAAATTGAACTAGCCATGTCCTGGACAAATCACTTAATCTCTATTTGCTTTACAATCCACTAGAAAAGGAAATGGCAAAACATCAGAATCTTTGATAAGAAAACCCTGCGAATAGTACATAAACCAGCATCACAAAAAGTGTCAAACACAACTGAATATCAACAACATAAAGAGTAAAAATCATTGACTTTGGAGCCAGAGGATCTGAATTCAAATGCCACTTTGGACATTTATTAACTGATCTCATATACGCCTCAACTTCCCTGATTCTCAGTTTACTTATCTGTAAAATGAAAATTTTAATAGCTCTGATATTTAATTCATGAGGTGTTATGAGAATTAAATAAATTTAAAGTACTTTGCAAACCCAAAAGTTATATAAATGTCATTCCCCCACCAGATCCCTGTTTACTCCTGAATGACAATGGATTCACATTAGCTATCCCCCCATTCTTTTGAAAGGCTTCAGGATTTCTTTCCCTTTGTCTGTTTGTGGTTATACTATAGGGCTGTGAAATTCTGAGATAAAAAAAGGACTGAGAAAGAAAAGAAATTTCATCTTTCTGGAACCACAGAGAGCAGCAATCTTGGCTTGCCAGAACAAAGCCACAGTTCTGCTACATTCACAGACTTCCCACCCCTAATAGATGGCTGGCAGCAAGGCTCTGAGAGGTTCTTGTCTGATATATTGGAGTGATGAAGCTGGAGGAGAGGAAGGCACAGAGAGAGAAAAAAGTTTAAATGACAGGATTAGAGGAATTTCAGCATCTGCAGGGGGCCTTATTAAATTCATTCTGATTCTTGGGAATGAACTGAATCTCCAGGTAAGAAGAGGTCTTTCTGACAGAGGATTTACAAATGCTTTCTGTTCATAAATTCATTTCCTAGCATCTCAAAGCTTAGGACCTAATTAGTTGTACAATGAATAGGGAAAAAAGGCTTGTAAACTTCACATGAAGGTGTGAAATGCATTCATTTCATTCAGAGCATCCTGTGCCTAGCAAGGAGCTTACCTGCCATTATGAGATTAAAAAAAAATCTATAAGGCAAATGTTGTCTTCAGTTCAGTTCATGAATTACATATTAAACTTGACAATAAGCAAAGCACTGTGATAGGCCAAATAATGCAAAGATGAATAAGATGCAGCAATAATATTATACATAAGACTGAGGAAATAATATCGTAATAAGGTACAGCACTAGTTATTTCTGAATGTGTCATACCCTACAATATAAGTTCCAGGAAGGCAGAAATTTGTCTTGCCTTTGGCTATCCTCCAACTGCATTCAATGCCATTGGGACTTCATTAATAAGTTGGGGGTGGGAACAGCACAAGTAGATAGAGCACTGGCCCTAAAGTCAGGAGGACCTGAATGCAAATCCAGCCTCAGACATGAACTAGCTGTAGGACTGAGCAAGTCACTTAACCCTGACTGCCTTTCCACCCACCCCCACTCCCTCAAAAATGAGTTCCCAGCATAGGAGGAATAGGAGACCCTTAAAACAATTAAAAAGCCATACAAAACAGTTTCTCCAAGTGATATGTGTGTGGGAGGGCTGGGTTGGGCTGGACTGGGGGGACAGTGTTACCCAGTACTGTGGAAGGTGAGGAAGGAGAGATATATCCTTATGACTGAAAAAGTTCATCAAGATCCAAGACTTGGATTAGGCTAATTAATGATTTTCTTTGCTCTAGAGTTCTAAATTGCCAGATATTGTTAAATCTGCAAGTTCTTTGTTAATCTCTGCGCAGGCCCATTATAAATGGCTTCTGTTCAGCGTTTTCTAGGTGATCTGTCTAATGCTGGGTGATTCCTGTTCCCTAGAGGATATGGCCAAAGATGACCCACAATCTCTTTCACCTTAGGTACCCACTTAGACTGCTATAGCCATCAAGAGCAGAGCAAATCTCTTTGAGTTTTTACTCTTATAGCTCAGCACAGAGATGTTGTAACCTACATGACTCCAAAAATAGTTTGTAAGTGTATGTCCCCTGTGTCCCAAGGAAACTTCTGTCAACTCAAATTAAGGGATTTTCAAAGCACTTACCTCATAATTGATTGATTGATTGAAGTTTCTGGCTGGATTCCCTGTTCTGTGCTCTTTTACCACAATGAAATCCCATCTTACTCAGGAGTTAAATTCTTTTTAACATGTAATAAAACCTAAAAATATAAATAAAATATGTTTTAAAATAAAGTCAACATGTAAAGATAAAAAACACAGTCACAACTGCTTTTGAAAATTCCTTAAAAGTATAATAGAATTATAGAAAGTAATGCATAATAGAATTTTTTAGGAGTTGTTACTAGAAAATTCCTATGTTCTCTTTATTTTAAAAATAAATTTGATTGCTATCTTTTGTTTCTACATCAACTTCATTTCCAGACATATATCTTGACCTTCCTCCATCTGTTACTACAAAGAATAAATAACCAAAAGAAGAGAAGGAACAGCTTAGCAAAACAAAGCAACACACAAATTAAATCTGACTATATGTAATGATCTGCACCCATAGCAACCCATCTCCACAGAGAAGAAATTAAAACACCTTTTCCCCTATCTTCTTGGGCCATATTTGATTATTATAAGTCCAATTATTATAATCACCCAACATAGTTTCATTTTTTTATTGTTGTTTTCATTTATATTTTTGTAATCATTATAGTTTTTCTGGTTCTGCTGATTTAATTTCACGAGTTCATAGAACTCATGTTCTGTGTAAGTAGTGCAATAGAATAGTGAGTATGGGAATAGGAAGACCTAAGTATAAATTCAACCTTTAACACTTTGTGAACCTCATCAAGTCATTTAAACCTTTGATAGCCTCAGTTTCCTCAGCTGAAAAATGAGGATAACGATAGCACCAACTTCCAGAGTTTTGTGAGGATCAAATGAAATAATATTTGTAAAGTACTTAACACAGTTCCTGGCATGTAGTGGATACTATATAAATGTTTGGGTTTTTTTTCCTTTCTCTCCCTTATGCATATCTATATTCTTCATAATAGTCATTTCTTAAGGGTCATAATATTCTATTACATTACTATACCACAATTTGTTTAGCCATTCCCCAGTCAATGAATATCTATTTTGTTTCCAGTCTTTTGCTATCAAAAAACATGCTACTGTAATTGCTTTTGTGCATATGGGATCTGTCTTTCTATCTTTGACCTCCTTGAGGTCTCTGTTTAATGATGAGATCTCTAGTTCAAAGGATATGGATTCTCTAGAGCCTTTCTAAGTCTCATATGAAATTTCTTTACAAAATGGTTGGCGGTAGTCCCAATTCCACCAGCTATATAGTAGTATGACTGTTTTTACAGAACTTTTCTAACAATAACTACTGCATTCCCATATTTTTTCACCTTTTTCAATGTTTTGGATGTGCCATGAAACCCCAGAGTGATTTTAAATTTTTTTTTTGGTATTTTTGCATTTTTCTTTTTATTAATGACCTAGAGTAATCTGTCATATGGTTGTTAATAATTTTAAAGAGTTTTGAGAAGTGTTTGTTCATATCCATTCTGGAATGACTATTTTTTTTGGTTTTATATATTTTTATTAAATATATACTTTCCTCCATACTTTGAATATCAGGCCCTTATCAGACATATTTGATTCAAAGATTTTTTTTCTCTCACTGACAGCTAGTTGCATTGATTTTGTTCATGCAAATACTTCAATTTTATGTAACAATTCTAGATGACAAATTTATAAAACAAAAATTTATATAATAAGCATAACCAAAAAATGTGTCTTTTGTAATGCTTCCATCCATAGTTTAGTTAAAAATCGTCTCAGCTAGGCAATCTTTAAAAGAAGACAATCTACAGAGAGCATATGGATGTGGGATGGTAACTATAAAAACAATTGATTGTAAATTTAATTTTTCTTATCACCCCACTAAGTTGAAAAGGAGAAGCCTGGACTTCCCTGAAAAAAGAAGAAAACAAAAATAGATAAAACCTTAATTGGAAAGAAAATTGATGATCAGGGAGAAAGTGCCCCTAACTTCACACAAGTGTAATTTTATCAAAGGGTGATAATCACACTATCATATAACTGTTTCTTCTTCCTGCTTAATTGTGAGTCAAAAGATGAAGCCCCCTAATTGACCAGGAATTCTGGTCAGTTCAAGCTGGTTGTCCTCATTAGCTCTACCAGCCTAAGCAGATGGAATAGGCTCCCTCTGGGTAAGAAGAAGAGGATTTTCTGTAATCTTAGACCAGCTAAGAGAACAGCATCTCCACATCCTTCACCTCATGTTCTCCGAAGAGAATGAACCCTCACTGAGTAAAATGATGGAAAGATCACCCACACTGTTTAAATTGTTCTTTCTTTTTTAAAAATAAATGGGATATAGTTTGACTTTTATAAATTAAAATGTTAGGACAATGCACTCCACAGTGTGTGTATACATGTATGTATGGATATATATATGCATATAAACATATACCTATATCTATATATGTACATATATATTGTTGCTCCCTAAGTTGCACAGAAATTCCAGTGCTGTAGTCCCTCCAGGCTGGCCTTTCTCCAAGAAAGCAAGTTTACTCTGATTGTAACAAGGAATTTCTTCTTCAAGGGTTTTGACATTCTGTCACTAGACAAATGTTCTGTCACCTACCCTGAAATGTAGCCACCATGCCCCCTGACCATCCCCTTCACCACCATTGCTGTTCCCTGTGGGCCCATGTCTTCATTTTAACCTCACAAAATCCCCCTGCTTGAATGAAGCGTTCCATTCCATATCTCTCAAGGTAGCCTGTTTCATTGCTGAACATTTTAAGTAATTACTGTAAGCACCCACAAACCAGAATCGGTCTTGCGTTAATCTCTATACATTGATTCTATTTCTGTCCATGCAAGCTACACAAAATAAGCCTCTAATATTTCTCCAATGTGATAGCTCTTGAAATACTTGAAAATAATTTTAATGTCTTCCTTTAGTTTTCTCCTTTCCCAGTTAAACAACCATGGCAATACAATGGAAAACTGGCTTGTATGGAAAAAAGCATGGGAATCCAACAGACCCAGTATTAAACTTTTCCCCCGGCTCTCACTAGCTACATGATCCTGGACAAGGAATAATTCTCAGTCAGCTTTTTGATCTGTAAAATGAAGATAATGATAACTACAGTTCCTCCCTCATCTGAGGATGGTGGTTATAGGAATCAAATGAGATAATGCATGTAATGTATTTTGTCCTAAAAGTCTTAGTGTTATTTTCAGTCTTAACAGCTTAAAATTGTAAGTCTTTTGAGATAACTTGTATAAATAATTATTCATATTAATGCTAATAATGAGGCAATTCGGTGGGATGAATAATCAAGAAGACTTCAGTCTAAGTCCTATTTGCCAAAAATCAGTTCTGTAGCCATGGACAGGTAGGGTGACATAGTGCACAGAGCTTCAGCCCTAGAGTCAGGAAGATCTGAATTCAAATGCAGCCTCAGACACTTACTTCGCTGTGTGACTCTGGGAAAGGCACTCAGTGTCTTCACCTGTAAAATAATCCGGAGAAGGAAATAGCAAACCACTCAAATATCTTTGCTAAGAAAACCCCAGAGGGGCTCACAAATATAATTGAATGACAAATCACAGACTAGTCACTCAATTTCTCATTATCCTTTGTAAGCCATCTAGCATTTATTAGCACCACTGCATGTCAAGGACTGTATTTTGAAATAAAAAAGAACCCCCCAAAACACCCAAAAAAACCAGTCCCTGGAGGGAGACAACATGCAAATGAGCTATGTACATAGGGGAGATTAAAGGTAATCTAAAGATGGAAGGTACCAAGGTAAAGAAGGACTATTTAAAACTGAGTTACAGAGAGTTTTTGATCCAGACCAGTGTGGGTGTATGTGTCTGTGTCTGTATGTGGCCCCGGATTTGGGTCCCAGCTCTCCCAATTTCCTGGCTGTGTAAATTGGTAAAATCACTCACTTCCCTTTGTTGATTTCTTTATCTGCAAAATAAGACTAATTACATGTTAAATACCTATTTCACTGAGCTATTAAAAGAAGAAAGGAAACACTGGGGCAGCACATATAAGTAAAAGCATTATATAAATATACAGCAGTAAAGATTTAGGTTAAATACAGAGAAACTGAATATACCAAGTGGACAACATTTTCTTAATTTTTAATCTTTTATTTTTAAAATAATTATTTAAAACTTGTTATTTTTTTTTAATTTTGAGATCCAAATTTTCTCCTTTCTGGCTTCTCCTCCTCACTCTTTGAGAAGGCAATTTTATATAGATTATAAGTGTGCAATCAATAGTTGCAAGAAATTTTAAAAGACTAGACTATGTAATCAAGAGAGGTTTTGGAATTTCCTTTTCTGGAGACTTTTGAGAAATGAACAGATACTGTTTTTCTAATGAGGGCAAAGGGCTTTCTTGGCTAGAGGCAGGATCAGTTTAAAGAATCTGAGATTTGTAATCAGAGGACCTAGACTAGAATCCTAGCTCTGTCACTTCCTATCTATAACTATAATCTATAATCTTCAAAGCTCAGTTTCTTCATCTATAAAAGGAGGAGTAGATGACTTCTGTCATACTTTCCATACTATGATTCTCTGAGCCCTCCTTCCCTCATGCTCTGGGAGTCTGGGAAGGGCAGTCCTGCTCTGTCGGAAGCACTTCATTTTCCTACACAGCACGGTAGATTTTTATCATGCTGGGCACGAAGCATTAGCATATTCCATCCCGATGATGTTTTTCACACTGTTATAAATAGTCAAGGGGAAATGTCTAATGTCTATTTTATATGGGCTGTAAGTACCCAGAAAAAAATCAGGCATGGGAGGCAGGGTCTCCTGAGATAAACCAGTCAATGCTGGCTAATGAGTCTTAGATGTTAATGCTTTCTAGCTTTGGTTAATGAGTCAAAAGAGGGAAAAGAAATGGGAAGCAATAGGAAAAGAGAATCCAGCAAGATGAGATCACCTGTTCAACCAGGCTAGAGAATACAACGATCCAAGTCACTTCTAAGTTCACTTCAATTCAATAAGTATTTATTAATTAGTAGAAATGGGCATCTAGATTGCACAGTGGATATGAAGTGGAAAAGCACATAATCCTAAATCTTTGTAGTTAGAAGTTTATACTAGTTCTTTTTAACAACCCAAATGTACTGTCCTGAGAGTCTTGAGATCTTGACAACCTGATAAGCTTAAAGAAATGCTGCTTGCTGTTGCCTGAGAATGACCCCCTTAGAGTGATAACTTTTTGCCTCCTGTTTAGAATAGAAATTCCTTTATTATGACAAATGTATCAAGAAACATTTTGATGTGTCTCTCTTCTTTCTATAAATATATGGCCCTGAGGCCACTCATTACTGACCCCTCCAGTGTTGGTGTTGGGGTTCAGTCACTAGCTAGCAATAAACGCTCTTAAAACTTCATTATTTTGGCTGCCCTGTTTTTCTCTCGCCTGGGCACTTCAGATAGAGGGCAGGACCTGGAATCAGGAAGACTCATCTTCCTAAATTCAAATTCTGCCTCCAGTATTTTCTAGCTGTGCAAATATGATTGGGAGCAGGGGGGGGGGGAGAAAGAAAGAAAAGAAATATATGTTTACATATAGCACTGATATAATGGAGACAAAAATAAGTGTGGAAGAGAAGTCTATAGAAAGGATGATGCAAAATTAAAAGAATGAGAAACAATTTTCACTTGGTGGAGTCTGGGAAGGCTTCAGGTAGGAGGTGACACCTAAATTGAATCTTAAAATGAGAAATGAGAATGGGAAAGGAAAATCAGATTGTGGAAGGCCTGGAATGCCAGGATCAGAAAGATATACTTTATTTGGTGGACTGTGAACCTGTGAAATATTTTGAGGCAAATAGATACCGTAAGATGAGGAATAACATGAGCAGAACAGTTCATTAGACAAATGACATGGTCAAAGGTGTGAAAGAGAGAATGAATAGATTTCCCTCCCTCCTTGGAAAAGGAATGCTTCCACATCTGCTACAAGGCAAATGCTCCTTCAGAAACTTAATTTTTTTTTATATTGAAAGAGCCAAATAATTATGTTTTTATCTGAAGAATACTTCAGACCCAAAGCAATGACCTAAGTTCAGAGAAGTTATGCTGAAATATGCTGGTGATAGAGAAGTAATAGATTCAGGATGTAAAATGACACAGGGTGTCCCAAAAGTCTCAGTGCTGTTTTAAGCTTCATAATTGCACTGAGACTTTTGGGACATCTGGTATTTTTCCAGGCAGTCCTGGAATTTTTTTTTTTAAAGAATAGGTCAGCCAATTCTTCTTGAGTCTGCATTGCTGCATAGAGATGGAGGGCTCGGAGGGAGGGAGAAGTAGTCAATCTCTCAGGAGTCTTTCTAGTCTCATATGTCTCAGATTCTATAAACTTTAACCATTCCTTGGATCCAGTCAATATGGAGGGAAGGTATCCTCATGCAGAGCAATAGGCCTCCAGTTCAGAAGCATCCTCCTCTGGAGCTCTCCTTGTTCTTGGCTACTTCCCTCTGAAAGTATCACTTTCTTCATCTGAAAATGAAGAAGTTGGACTAGATAATTTCAAAGATCCTTTCTGTGATCCTGGCCGTCTATCCCAGATAGCAGCTGTGGGATACAAAGGCTTCCAACTTCCATTACTAAATTCAGTCGCCCAAATTGGCAACTCTAACTCTGTATTTATTACATTATCAAATACATCTTTATCCAACCAAAGCTGAAAAGCTACAGATTGAATTTCCACCCAGAGGAGGGGGAGCAATAACAAACAATTGTGCAATATAGGGATTCTTTCTCCCTGCCCCTAAACTTTTGAAATCTTAATATCCCATCATCTTATTTCACAACCAACACAATCCAAACACATCTTTCTCCTCAAAGTGTCAGGAAATGGCAAGTGAGAGGATCTAATATTTTTCTTTTCCATATTTAGCATAAACAGCTCAAGGAGACCTGTTGTTGGCCCCACGTGTGAAATATAATACTTTGAGAGATATTTTCATAATGTCCAGATGTAAAAAGGGATCACATTTAGGACAGAATGTGGTGTAGTCCAGATGGTCCTTTCTCTGCTCACGTCTCCTTGATTAGTCATCTTGTTTCCTAGATTGAGAAAGATGGAGAGAATTGCAGCTTTTGAGTTCAATATGTCAGAGCTGGAAAGGGGTTACCAGAAATCACCAATGCAATATACCATTTATACATATAGAAAGCAAGGTCCAGCAAAGCAGATTCATCTGCTCCAGAGACAATAAGGATTTTTCAATCTATTTTATTTTTCCCACCAGAAACAGATACTGAATAGGGCTATGATATTAAGATATATATAGTCCCCAATTAGGACTGAATATTGAAATACATAAATATATGTATGGTAATAGTCTATATATATGATGATGGGACAGAAATCTATATTATGTAAAAAGGCACAGACAGATCTACATGTAAATATTTACATTTCAATTCAATATTTATTAAGTGCCTATTAAGAGCTTGACACTATGCCAAGCACTAGGAATACAAAAAAAAAAAAAAAGGCAAATATATTCCTCCACTCCAAGGAACTTATATTTTAATGGGAAACAGCAACATGCTAACAAATATATATCAATAAAACTATACATGGAGGTGATATGGTGGGTGAAAAGCTGGGCCTGAAGTCAGATAGATTTATCTTTCTAAGCTCAAATCTAACCTCAGACATTCAATAGTTAGGTGACCATACACAAGCCACTTAACCCTGTTTGCCTCATTTGTAAAAATAATATGGCAAACCACTTCAATATGTTTGCCAAGAAAACCCCAAAGAGTTTAACGTGACTAAAAATGACAAACCAATAAATCATACAGGACAAATAGGAAATAATTAACAGAAGGAAGACAATGGAATTAAGAGGGGCTGGGGAACTCTTCCTATAGGACTTGGGATTTTTAACTGTGACAAAAATAGCCAGGAAGATCAGTAATTGGAATAGAGAAGGACTGTCACCTGTGAACGTATGTGTACACACAAGTATATGAGGCCTTTGGACCTGCAAGTTACTGACTTTTTTGTCTTTTATCACCTTCCCCATCAAAATCACAGCTCAACTTATTTCTATCAATATTAAGCATCTATTATGGTCACAGAATCATAGATCTGGAGCTGAAAGAGATCTCAGAGGCCATTGAATCTAAGATCCTTATTTTATAGGTGAGGAAATTGAGGTATAGAAAAGGTAAATGATTTTGACCCCAGAATCACATGGGTGTTAAGCAAAAGAAACTAGATCTGAATCCAGGTCTTCATATTCTAAAATCAGTGCTCTTTCCTCTATACCATATTTTCATGACTTAGAGGCCAATAAAACACAGGTGAAAAAACAACCCAGTCCCTGTCCTCAAAGAATTTAAAATCTAGTCAAGGGGATGAAACACATACAAATACCTTTAATCAAAAATAGAAAATTAAATTAGGAAATTAAAAGTTTTCAATTAGAGATTTAGAACATGATTGAATGTATATGAAACATCAAATAATTTAACAAGAGAGATTCAAGGAGGGAGACTCAAGAAGATTCAAGGAGTGTGTGTATTGGTAAACATTTAATAATTGACTTTCCAAAAATAAATAAATAAATGGATGGATGGAGGGAAGAATGAGTGGATGGATGGATGGATGAATAAATGAATGAATGAATGAATAAAGATAGATAGTTAAATAAATCAGTGAATGAATGAATGAATGAATAGATAAATAAATAAAAGGATACACAAAAAGACAGCTGGGTGGCACAGTGGATGGAGTGCTGGGCCTAAAATCAGAAAGACTATTCTTCCTGATTTCAAATCTAGCCTCAAACACTTACCAAATGAGCTAGAGAAAGAAATGGCAAACAACTTTATTATTTCTGTCAAGAAAAACTCCAAGTGGAATTCGTGTCAGAAACAACAAAATAAAAATGCACAAAATAGTTTTAAGTTTAATTTGCATTAAATTAAGACAACTCTGAGATACCAGTACACACCTGTCAGATTGGCTAAGATGACAGGAAAAAATAATGATGAATGTTGGAGGAGATGCGGGAAAACTGGGACACTAATGCATTGTTGGTGGAGTTGTGAACGAATCCAACCATTCTGGAGAGCAATCTGGAATTATGCCCAAAAAGTTATCAAATTGTGCATACCCTTTGACTCAGCAGTGTTTCTATTGGGCTTATATCCCAAAGAAATACTAAAGAAGGGAAAGGACCTGTATGTGCCAAAATGTTTGTAGCAGCCCTATTTGTAGTGGCTAGAAACTGGAAAATGAATGGATGCCCATCAATTGGAGAATGGCTGGGTAAATTGTGGTATATGAATGTTATGGAATATTATTGTTCTGTAAGAAATGACCAGCAGGATGAATACAGAGAGGACTGGCGAGACTTACATGAACTGATGCTAAGTGAAATGAGCAGAACTAGGAGATCATTATACACTTCAACAATGATATTGTATGAGGACATATTTTGATGGAAGTGGATTTCTTTGACAAAGAGACCTGAGTTTCAATTGATAAATGACGGACAAAAGCAGCTACACCCAAAGAAAGAACACTGGGAAACGAATGTGAACTATCTACATTTTTGTTTTTCTTCCCGGGTTATTTACACCTTCTGAATCCAATTCTCCCTGTGCAACAAGAGAACTGTTCGGTTCTGCAAACATATATTGTATCTAGGATACTGCAACATATCCAACATATATAGGACTGCTTGCCATCTAGGGGAGGGGGTAGAGGGAGGGAGGGGAAAAATTGGAACAGAAATGAGTGCAAGGGATAATGTTGTAAAAAAATTACCCTGGCATGGATTCTGTCAATATAAAGTAATTATTAAATAAAAATTTAAAATAGAAAAAAAAGTTTAATTTGCATTTTTAATATTTTCTTCAACACTTTCTTAAGTCTAGAAATCAATAAAACAATAAATTATTTTTATCCTTTGCTGATTTCTGAGATGTAAATAAATACTCACACTGAAAATTTAACAAACTATAGGGAGGAGTCAACTAAACCACTAAAGGGAGGGGTCACTTCTGTCTGGAGATGCTGGCAGCTCAACTGTGCCTTGAAGGAATAAAAGGTGGAGACATGAAAAGACAATGTATTTTAGGCACGAGGAATGAAATGGAAGTTCATCTAATCACTTCATTTTACTGGAAACTGAGGACCAGAAAAATCAGATAGCTGGCCCAAATATAATGAAGTGTGGAGAAATTAGCATTGTCAATCTCCTTTTAAGCAGGAACATCTTTTATCTCTTTTCATATCCCCAATACGTGCATAGTGCCTGACACTTTGTAAGAGCTTAATAAATGTTGATTGATTGATTGATTCAAGCCTAATGAAAAAGAGTATGGAGAGCCAACACCTAAAGAAGTCCTTCCTGCTCCTCTCCCACATTAGAGCTGCCTTCCTTGAGGATGCATAATGAGGAACTCCCACTACTAGTGTTTGGAGACTGGCTCTCATCATTGAGCACCGAGTCAGTTAGTCCTTGGAGAGGCTAGGGACAGCACCCTATTACAGCAGAGCAACACTTTTGTTGGGGCTTATGTTCCCAGTGGTTTTTCTCCTTATGTTGAATAGTAAGATTTCTTTGTGTTATCACAGTAAAGGAAATACGACAGTTGAATCATGGACGCAAGAAGGCAGTGCTTGCTGCCAGGGATCCCAATGAGGACATCAGCCTCTTTTTAAAGCTGCCTGTTAGCAAAAGATACAAGCATGGAGGACCCAGGCCTCTGAGCTAATGCTCCTAAACTACCCCATAAACAGAGTATATTGATAGGAGATTGCAGCAAGAGAACCAGGTAAGATTTGTTGTAGCAAAGCAGCCCTGCTCTAAAGAATATTAATTATCTGGATGTTTTTTCCAGATTGCCTAATGTTTTTGTTGCTCGGTATTATATATTTCATTTATAGTTTAAATGTCAATATTGATTTGATTCAGTTCTGCTGCCAATAGGTCCCACCTGCCTCTCTTGCTCTCCTGACTAATCGATAATATACGTCTGTGCCATACAAAGTACAGCTTATTCTGTCTTCTCCCTAATTTCATAATGTGGCTACACAACAGCCTCAGAGCTGGAGAAAAGGTCGAATCTTTTTGTAGTAGAAAAGAACTGGAAACCAAAGGGATGTTCAGTTGGTTGGTGGTTGTCCTTTGTTCTTGAAAAGGAACAAAATGACATCACTATGTTAAAGTCGAATTACAGTATGTCCTTCAACTGGGGCATGACAGAACAAATTATAGTATGTGGATGTAATGGAATGCTATTTTGTCACAATGATGAAATGGACAGTTTCAGTGAAACCTGGTAAGACTTGCATAAACTGATGAGTAAAGTAAGCAGAACCAGGAGAATAATTTATTCAAAAACAATACTATTAGAGAAAAAAATTATGAAAGACTTAAGAACTCTGAACAATGTAATGAACAACCATGATTTTAGAGGAATGATGAGACATGCTACCCACTCCCTGCCAGAAAGGTGACAGACTCAGGATATCAGCGTACAGAGTGACATAGATTGTTTGAATATGGTCGATACAGAAATTTGCTTTGACTTGACTAGGCATATTTGTATACAAGGTCTTTGTTTTTCTTTTTTCCTCCAATGGTAAGGTAGTTGGAAGAAGAAAAAAAATCAATTTTTTGTTCTTTGAAAAAAATAAAATGTAATTTTAAAAAAAAGCAGTCAATAAGCATTTAATTATACATCTACTATATAAGAGATAGCTGGATGGCTCAGTGGATGGGAGCCAGGCCAGGAATCAGACATCTATCTACTAGCTCTGTGTCTCTGGACAAGTCACTTAACCCTGGTTGCCTTAATCCACTGGAGAAGGAAATGGCAAACCACTCCAGAATCTTCACCACAAAAACCCCATGGACATTACATTCTAGGGAGTTTTAGACATGACCAAATAACCAAAAAACAAGTGTGGACACTGTGCTAAATTCTAGGAATACAAAGACAAAAAAAAAGACCCTGTTTTCAAGGAGCTCACAGTCTAATGAAAATTGGTGTCCTCATTAGGACTACTGGAAACAAATGCTGGCTTCCTAAATTGACCTGTCCTGTGGTAAACAAAGGCTGTCCTACTTCACAACTTCTGAGATCATTCCCCCATCTTTCTCCCCTACCTCCAATCCTGCCCCCAAACACAAAATAAATTAGTAAGAAGCCTGACCCCTGGGTTTCAGGGGCCTTCCTCCTAGATGCTGAAGCAGTTTTTTAGACGCTCTTCATGTTGAGATAGCAGTTTGTCTCTTTTTCTGAATTTGGCTAGTATTCTTTCCCCACTTCATGCAGCCACCCCCAACTGGTAGTCCACTGCTGGCCTGATTACATGCATAAAAGTACTGCATAATTTAAAAGAATTAATGCCTTTCCTCAAAGCATTCCTCAAAATATTTGACTTATAAGTAGCAAGGAATCTGGGAGAATAGAGACCAATCACTATATTCCAGTAGCCATCCCCCATGAAGAGTTTACTGAAGCAGTTAGTAATCCAGACCACCCAAGACAGAAAAGTTATTCAAACCACTATAGGCCATGGGAGATATTAAGAAAGCAGCCCCACAGTCATGTTATGCATGGTTTGTATAATGTCTGAGGTCAGCACTTAGCTCATCAAGCCATGCAATTTTAAGCAAATCCCAACCCTATTTTCCTTTCCCTAACACCAGCCTAACATGGAGTTATTTTTCAAAGGCAAAGGAAAATGGATTCTTCTCTACCTAGAAATCAAGAAGGCATAAGAAGATACAGAGGAAATGCTGGACTTAACCAATTTAAGGTAATTTAGATTACAGGGCTTCTTAAATTTTCATCTGAGAAATTTTTTGGTGACCCTGGGTATATAGGTATATAAGATGGGGGATACAAATTAAATATTTACTGATAAGAAATCATAATTTCATGATCCCCACATTCAATTATAAGACCCCATGTGTGGTTGCAAACCACAATTTAAGAAGCTGGAATTTGAAGAATACTCCTAAAGACACATTCCTCAATACCTCATATTAAGCTAGCTAAGTAGTAAATGGAGTCAAGACTATCTCAGATCCTGCCTCAGATACTTACTAGCTGTGTGACCCTAGTGAGCATGTTGGTGACATAATCTGTACTGAGTCCAATCCTTGTCCAATGTAAAGGGAATTCTGTCTGGGAAAGGGTCAGCTTGAAGAGTGTATTCTAAGAACTGACACCAGGGAAAGGTGATGAGAGTCGACAATCATGCCCAGGACATAAGACCAAGTTCAGAGTCCCAGCGGGAAAAATACAAGGAACTAAAAACCATGATCAGTTGAAATGTCAAATAGAAAAATGTCACTTGAACTCGATAATATTGGACAATTTGGCAGAATAGTTTACCTGCCATTCAAAACACTCAATGATGTTTTTAATGCAAAAATATCACCCCATTCACTAATCCCGGTACATTCTATTCAACCGTGTTGTTCATCTTCAGTTCTCAAAGAGGAACAATGACATCAGAAGAGTAACATTTTGACTTTCAAGTGAATTGTGTAAGGCAGGGTTGTGCAAAGTCTTCTGAGTCCAATAGCAAGACATAGGTCAGGATGAATGGATGGCCCTTGCCTATTCAAAAAGGCCTGTAATGAGTGCTATGGGAGATTGGAAGAGGATTGTAGTAGAAGGAAGGGACACATTTCTGTGCTTGTAGTCAATTATTGGCCAATGGAAGAGATCAAGTGAACACAAGAAAAAAAAAAGACATAAAACATACCCCTCAAAAGACATATAGAACTGAAAATGATGGCCCATTGAATAATTCGTTCACTTATTCAGCAAGTTATCTATTAAGTACTTCACCTATACAAGGCACAGTGTATATAAGTTGAGTACAACACTGACTGAGAGTCTACTTCTTTGCCCAATCAGGGAAGGAAATTAATGTAGGAAGAAGAAAGACTGTTGATACATTTTCAACAATTTTTTAGGAAAAACAGACTATCAATCTTCTCTTGCTTCCCTTAGTAATTTATTATCTTTATCTATTTATAGAATAAGCTTATTGTTTACTAAACTGGTTAGTCTGTCAGTTACTCTTTGCTGAATTTCATGGAGCTGAGCTAGATGCTATCAGATGGCAAGCCCCTATTGAGGAGAGTAGTCAAGCACTCTTTTACCTCCAAACCATTCCCTGTCCCTGAACGAATCAACTTAAGTCTAAAAAAAAAAATGGCAGCCCTGTTTGTAGTGGCTAGAAGCTGGAAAATGAAAGGATGCCCATCAATTGGAGAATGGTTGAGTAAATTGTGGTATATGAATGTTATGGAATATTATTGTTCTGTAAGGAACGACCAGCAGGATGAATACAGGGAGGACTGGCGAGACTTACATGAACTGATGCTGAGTGAAATGAGCAGAACCAGGAGATCATTATATACCTCAACAATGATACTGTTTGAGGATGTATTCTGATGGAAGTGGATCTCTTCGATAAAGAGAGTCTTAATTGATCAAAGATGGACAGAAGCAGCTACACCCAGAGAAAGAACACTGGGAAATGAATATAAACTGCTTGCTTGCATTCTTGTTTTTCTTCCCGGGTTATTTATACCTTCTGAATTCAATTCTCCCTCTGCAACAAGAAAACTGTTCAGTTCTGCACACATATATTATATCTAGGATATACTGCAACCCATTCAACATGTAAAGGACTCTTGCCATCTGGGGGAAGGGGTGGAAGGAGGGAGGGGAAAAATCGGAACAGAAGTGAATGCAAGGGATAATGCTGTAAAAAATTACCCTGGCATGCGTCCTATCAATAAAAAGTTATTTAAAATTTTTTTTAAAAAAAGTCTAAAACCCAAATCTCAGCTGTCCCTTAGAAGCAGTTATTATGGGAAACTTTTCCAGACTTCTGGGATCTCAGGGCCCTTGCAACTTTGTATTGCCCTTGTATTAGCCATACTTGGACAAGCCAAGTATGGCTAATAGACTTGGTCCGTATGCCTGACACTCTCCACTAGGGCTGATAGCAAGGTCCCTGGTCTTGCAGTCCAAACATGGGCTGCTCTGCATTTGTTTAAAGAAAGCCAACTTAAATGCAAGTTTTGTCAAGCTCCTTCTTCTGGCAATCCTGCAGCTTCCACCTGATGACCATTTATGGTCAAAGGCTCTGAAGAAGGGTGGTAGCCACAGTGGGAGGATGGGGAATTGTGAGGGGAAGGGAGCATTTAACCGCAGGGAGCTTCCCACACCCCCACAGACCTGAACTGTGGAAAGTCTGGGCTCAGCAGCCCTGCTCACAGCACAGCCCTACCCACCAGGATCAGTCAAGAGGCTGATCTCTCTTCCACTGATGACACAGAAGGAGCAAGAGGTGACAGGATGTGCCCTTGGGGAGTAACTAAAGTGGTGAAGAAGATGTCACCTTCTTAGGAACAAGGGCAGTGAGAATCAGGAGTCCACAGAGATAAGCACAGATCTGCTGAAGGGAGAGGTTATTGAGAGGGACAGAAGGGGAGCAGCAAAAGGTTAATTTGGGACAATGGCATGGAGTTGGTTTTTTGTTTGTTTATTTGTCTTTTTGGGTTTTTTTTTTAAACAGAGTTTTTGAGGGAGGAAAGAAGTAAGCATTCTGGTAAGGCATGCCTAATCCTTCGAAAGTTATTCAGTTTAGCACTCATTCAGCAAATATTAATTAAGTAAATAAGAGAAAAAATTAAGTAAATAAATTTTAAAATAAGTAAATAAGGAAATTTTTAAAATTAAGTAAATACAAGAGACTGGAGATTTCCCCTGAAGTCATGAAGGCTTAGATTTAAGCTTAATTTACATACATACTATTGACTGTGTGTGGCTTAAACTCTTAGTGCTCCAGGTAACTCTCTTCTAAATTACACAAGTTATCTATCTACAGTGGTAGAGAGGACTTCCACACCAGAACTTCTCTATGTTATCAAAATCACAGGTCTCAATTTTTGTTGTCGTCATTAGAGTACTGTCCTAGGGAAAGATGAGGGAATTGATCCTAGACCTGTAATTTCATTAATACAGAGAACTTTTATGGACAGTTTATGGAGAATATATGAGAAAACTATGAATGCAAGTCATTTTTAGCCTAAAAGAGTTGCTTAGACTCTGAATAATTTGGTCGGAGTCACACAGCCAGTATATGTCCAAGATAAGACTTTAAACCTGACTTTCTATCCATAACAGTCTGGCTCTGAGATGAATAGAATAATTAAATAAGACTTTGTCCTTGCCCTCCCAGAATTGGCATTCTGGTAGGCTGATGGGATTTACACAGTTCTGTCTTAGAAGAAAACAGCTCAGTCCCATTTACATGAGTGTTTCTCATAAAACCTGCTCATCTATATCACTCTCTGTCAATAATCCAAGGTTCTAGCATCCCCACTGCAATGGTTTAAAATTAAAACTATGATTTCTTTGACTTGCTCAATAGTATGGGAATTTTTTTTTTTTTACTTTATTATAAGGTTAGATCCGCCAAAAGGCAACTAGATAGTACAGTGGGTACAGAATTAGGTTTGCAGTCAGGAAGATTCATCTTCATGAATTCAAATCTCAGACACTTCCTAGTTGTGTGACTAAGCAAATCACTTAACTGTTTGCCTCAACTGCTTCATCTGTAAATGAGCTTGAGTAGGAAATGACAAAAAAAAAAAAGATGGCCAAAAAAACCCATGTGGGATCATGAGGGGTCAAATATGACTAAAATAACTGAACAAGATAGTTCAGTTAATCATATTTAAAATTATCCTTATGAAATAGTCATAGCCCCCTTTTATATAGCAAAATCTTAAATATTCAATTAAGCAATTTATTTTAAGTGACTTATTTTATAATATTTTAAAATTTAAGGCAAAGATCAGAGTTGACCTGAGGAGCACTTGCCCTCTTCTCTGCCTTTTTCACTCCTCAAATCCATCTTACCTTATTAGGAACACTCTTTAGGCCCCCTGAATAAATAAAGAATAGCTGGCCTTCACTACTCTGTTCCCCCTCTTCCATACCTCTGTTTTTTGGAGCATGCTGCCCCACACAGCAAATCAGAGTAGAAGTTTAAATCCAAATCTCCTTACTCAGAATCAATATCTCAGAACTGTAGAACATAAGTGTTAAACACACAGCCCACTGCACTCCCAAGTAGGGCTTGACCTATATTAAAAAGAGGTTCCTATCTAATTTTAAGTGTTAATGTATTAATTTTAAAAAAGAATATACAAATATAAGTAAAATACAAACCTATAAAAATATAAAGTAAGGTTTTCCAAGGGAATCCTTGGAACAGGACGGAGACTCTGACATGGTTTAATAGAACTGGATTCTATTCCGAGTTTGATTCCACTGCTCCAGAACTTCAATGACTAGTCCAAGGGTTCTCAATCAGTCTGATGAAACCTAAGACCCTTTGTCAGAATAATTGAAGGATATGCTAAATTTCACTTAGAAATTAATGACAATTAAAATGTATTTTAAAATCCAAGTTCTTAGGACCTTCATCTCTTCTCTATACTTACCCCAAATCTGTTAGATGGTCCATGATATCCAGATTAAGAACCCCTTAACATGTAAAGAACTTTACAAAATATGCAAGAGTACAGGTTGCAAGCTGTTATTATTAATAAAGATAAACACAAATTGCTAGTGTCTGATGATAGTTAAAGAGCAAACTGCTTTTCCTTCCCTATACACTATCCAGTTTCTCTCTCTTAACACTAAGGAAATCCAATTCTGCTTCCTCTGGCTCCCTCTAATCAGTAAATATCAGAGGAAATCAACTTATTGTCAAATCCCTGTTTTGTCACTTATAAGATCTGTACCTTGGACATTTCGTTTCTCTGTGCTTCCATTTCCACATCTGTAGAATGGGTATAATAGCACTCATATTACCAATCTCATTGGGAGAATCAAATGAAAGAATGTATGTAAAAATTCTGTAAAATAAACTTTTTCAGTATAAATGTGGGCTGTTACTATTATCAAGTTCATTTTAAGACATTTAAGACATTTTAAGGCATTGATCCTTTAAGGATTCATGAATTCAAAGCCATGTATTAAAATTATCTATTTATTGTTATTTTTATTTTGCAAAATATTTCCCAATTTTATTTTAATCTTACTGGGCTGCACTTAAGAGTATTGCTGGTCATAATAAAAAAGAAGAAGAAGCCAGGGTTTGGAGTCAGGAGTTCTCCTGGGCTTGAATATACATTTGAAATTAGTAAAACAAAATACTTGATTATCCTGAGCCTAAGTTCCTTAGCATAGGAGAACATCTGTAGTATTCACCTTTCAGGTAGGCTGTATGGGGCAACTATGATGGCATAGTAGATAGAGTACTGGTGAAGGAAAAGGAGGAGGAAGAGGAAAAGGAAGAAGAGAAGAAAGAGGAGGAGGAGGAGGAGGAAGAGGAAGGGAGGAGGAGGAGGAAAAGAGGAGGAGGAGGAAAAAGAGAAGGAGGAAGAGGAGAAGAAGGAAAAGGAGAGGAGGAGGAGGAGGAGGTTGGAAAGAACACTGGCTATGGAGTAGGACTTAGGTTCAAACTGTACCTCTGATGTTTACCACTCATGTAAATTCAGACAAGTCATCTAATCTCTGTAGACCTCAGCTTCCTCATCTATATAATGAATTAATTGGATTAAATAAATTGTCTTTAAGATGCCTTCTTCTTCCAGAACTATGAGCCTGTAATCTGTGAAATGAGATAATGTTATGATTGGAAGTGGGGCTGAGGAGAGGAAATAGTCAACGCAGTCAGCATGATGGAAAAAAGCTGAGTGGGGGGTCAGGCCACTATGACCATCTTAGAATATCAATAAAATAGAACAGTTTTTCAAACCTGAATGATCACAGATTATTCTACATAGGCAATCTCCAGGGTCATCTGTTTCTATAACTCTTCCCCTTGAATAAACAGTTCTGTTATAAATTATCTAGAACACAGAAAATCGTTTAAAAAAAAAAAAGTCAGGAAGCTCAACAAACTATGTTTCTAAGAAATGTCCTTCCCCAGAATTCCTGCTATGGGCTTATTTTTCTGCCTCTTGACTCTTGGCAGAAAGTGAAATACATTATGGTTTGGCTGGCTGATTTAAATAATTACTCATTAATACAGTCTTCCCCTAAGGATCTCAAAGCCCTTGCCTTTCTGCAAATTACCATAGGCTTGACACCTAACAAAAATAAGTGAGGAATCCTTAAGAAAAAAATTCTTAAAATTCTTAAATTAAAATTAGGACTGACTCCTTTTTTTTAAAATGCCATAGTGGGCTCAGAAGATTTGTGATAAAGTCATACTTTCTTTATCAGGATGGGGAGTACCTTGTAAAGGTAAAAAAACATCCTGGTAGAGAAGGGGCAATCACAGAAAAAAAAATTATTAAATATATTAAATATTAAATTATTAAATATATTAAATATATTAAATCATTATACACTTCGACAACGATATTGTATGAGGACATATTTTGATGGAAGTGGATTTCTTTGACAAAAGAGACCTGAGTTTCAATTGATAAATGACGGACAAAAGCAGCTACACCCAAAGAAAGAACACTGGGAAACGAATGTGAACTATCTGCATTTTTGTTTTTCTTCCCGGGTTATTTATACCTTCTGAATCTAATTCTCCCTATGCAACAAGAGAACTGTTCGGTTCTGCAAACATATATTGTATCCAGGATATACTGCAACATATCCAACATATAAAGGACTGCTTGCCATCTAGGGGAGGGAGTGGAGGGAGGGAGGGAAAAAAAAAATCGGAACAGAAACGAGTGTCAATATAAAGTAATTATTAAATAAAAATTAAAAAAAAAATGCCATAGTGGGCTCAGAAGATTTGTGATAAAGTCATACTTTCTTTATCAGGATGGGGAGTACCTTGTAAAGGTAAAAAAACATACTGGTAGAGAAGGGGCAATCACAGAAAAAAAAAAAATCCGACTTAATATAACTCTAAAAGAGCTAGATTTTGAACTGGAGGACCTGGATCCCTATTCCAGGTCAGATCTAGGAAAGATCACCTCCCCTCCAAGCCTCTGTTATCTAGTCTAATCTGTGAAATGAGGGGTCATCTCCTAAAATGCAGGGTCATATAGCTAGTAAGTCTCCGAGACTAGATTTGAATTCAGGAAATTGAGTCTTCCTTTTTCCAGGCCCAGCACTTTATCAATTGTGCCATATAGCTGCTTTAAGGCATGATCAGAACAGCAGAACAGGGCCAGTTCCCTGACCTGTTCTATCCCATTGCCTCATACTTTAAGGAAATAGGAGCTAAGAAAGTGGTAGGAATAGGGTCAGAGAAGGAGTAAAAAGATGGGATATATTCCAGAACAGTGGTGTCAAATTCAAATACAAAAGATGTTCACCAAACAGTACATCAGAATCTCTACACGTCATATATTGACTTAGAAAACCATGTGTTAAAATTATCTATTTATTGTTTTTATTTTACAAAATATTTCCCAATTTTATTTTAATCTTATTGGGCTGCACTCAAGAGTATTGCTGGTCATAATGCAGTCTACCTTTGTTCCAACAGACTGGGAAACTAAAATGTCAGCATTTGTAGAAATATGAATCCTGAAACTCTGTGGATTCAATCATCAAAGCCCCCCAGCAGTCATCCTGATCTTCAAAAATGCTGCAACATTTTAATGTCAATTACATTGAATGTCACTGCCCCATATCCACTTAGCCAATGATGTTTCATGGCAAGAATTCAGTTTCCTGGAGAAAATCTTTACTTGGGGAAAAAAAAAAAAGAATTTCCAATAAGTAAGCATCTCTGGCTAGCTGCCCCTGAGGGGAATTTGCATTGGCAAGTAGCTAACAGATTTCTTTCAAGTCATCTCCCATTGTGTCCTTACACATATATCTTGACTCCTTCCCTGCAGTCTCAGAAGATGAGATGGCCTGGCTTTTTGACAAGGCTCACCCTTCTACTTCTGGCCATGATCCTTTCTCTTGATTCCAGAGACCTAATATATATCCAATTTTTGTCTTGCCTTCTCATTTCTCTTCTCCTTCACCCCCAAATTTCTTCTTCATCCCTCAAATTCCTCAGAATCCCACTCCAGTTCCCAGCACTCCACTGAATTTATTCTTCCCAAGGTCACTAATGATTTCCTTAATTACCAAGTTCAATGGATTTTTCTGAGTCATAAGCCCATGGATATAGAGCAGCAGGAATTAAAGGTCATCTAGTCTAACCCTCTTGTTTTCTAGATGAGGAAACTGAGACCCAGGGCCGTTAAGTGACTTATTTGCCCAAAGTCACACTGCAAGTATTAGAGTTTTCACTTTTTTGTTACTGTGGTCACTGTGGATCATCCCCTCCTTCTCTTTTTATTCTGAACTTTCCCAATTTACATGAAATTGTTCTTTCCTGATTCTCCTGCCCCAGTGACAACTCAGACTTGATCTACTTAGTGGAATCATCTCCTCACTCCTGTTGGAATCTTTACAAACTGCTAACTCATTAGAGTTGATAGATTATTGATCTGATTTTACAAGAAGATGTTTTGGGCCAGAACCTGAAACAAGGTACTAAGTAGAACTAATTAATACAATGCTTGTGTTTACACCTTTACTCATTGGAGTTCACAAGTATGGGAGATTCACAAAGTTAACTGTGTAACTTTGTGAATTCACACCTCCCTTGAAGCTCTTAGGGCCAGAGGGCACTATGGGAGAAAACCCATAATCCCATTCTCTCAGAAGAGTCATATATAAACCCAGTGAAGAAGAGATTCATAAAAATATTTTCTACTTGGCTGGCTGGTAGTGGAAGAGAGTTCAGCTGGTTTGGAGAGGAACACTCTGGTGCAGACACAGAGCACTTTGGGAGATTGAGAGCCAGAAGCCCTCTCTCTGAGGCAAGACAGATTCAACTTGGTGCTGGCTCTAGAGGCTGAAGAAAGCAGAGGCAGAAGCAAAAGACAAAGTGGCAAGACCTCTTGGAACCAAGCAGAGAGATAGGCCTCGAAGCTAACTGGGCTATTAAGAGACAATAAGAGATCTGAACTTTTATCACCTGACTGCGTTTTGGGTGATTATTTACTCTTACCTGAAACTAAGGCTGCCTCCAGAAAATCTCCTCAAGAAACCTTCTCTCACAGAGAGAACTATTATATTTAAAAGAATAAAATCACCGCATTTTGGTGCCTGAACAGGGACTTGAACTTGCTCCCAGAAAGAACTCTTTTTATATTATTTTAAAGAAGAAAATCACCACACACTCCCACCAGCTCCATATAGCAGGTGGCCAAGTACAGCCCCTCACCCTGTGATGGTACCTGAAGGTTTCTCTGTGGTGACCAGGATCTATTACTTTTAGGTCATAGGATAATTGAATTCAAACTGAAAGGTAACTCACAGAATCTCCAGACCAGAAACTCTTAATCTAGGACCATAAACTTGGTTTTTTAAAAAATATTTTGATAATTATGTTTTAATAGAATTGATTTCCTCTGTAAAAACATGATTCTGACAAGGGGTTTTATAAATTTCTTCAGACTAGAGAATCCATGTTGGGTTTAGGACTTGTCCAGGATCACACAGCTAGTAAGTGTTAAAGCTGGATTTGAACTCAGGTCCTCCTGACCCCCAGGGCTAGTGATTTATCTGTTGTACCATCTAGCTTCCTCAGAATCTATCCCCTAATACAACTTTCTCATTTTACACATGAAGGGAGAACAGAATAAGCATTTGAATAGCTTTTACAATGTGTCAGACACTTTACAAATGTTATATCATTTCATTTAATCCTTACAACAACCCTAATAGTAGGGACTATTATTAATCCCATTTTATAGTTGAAGAAACTGAGGCCGACAGAATTTAAGTGACTTGCCTAGAGTTCTACTACTAGTAAATGTCTGAAATTGAATATGAACTCAATTTCTGACTTGAAGGTACAATGTCCATCCACTGCTCTAAGACCAAAATCATAGAAATACTATCTGAGATGGAATTTTAAGCAAAGCCTTCCCTCCTCAAGCCTGGTACGCTATCCACTGAGCCATACTCCCTCTTGGTGCCTTTGTTGCTCCATTCATAAAATGGAGGTTTGAAAATATCTGAATAGGGAATTGGACCAAATTAAATTTTGAGATTCCTATCTAGTTCTGAAGTGAACATACAATCTGCAAAGTACATAGCTGCTTCCCTGGTGAGATTTTTAAGGACTGAATTCCTCCTCTCAAGTGAAATTCCAGGAGCCAACTTTCATTTCTTTATATTAAGATGTAGTGTTTTGATAAAGTGAAAGTACCAGGGGGAGGGACAAATTGTTAAATTCTATCGTTATTTCCAGATTTCTTTTCTGGGGATAGATTTGGATAGAATAAAGGGAGAGAAAAATGGGCCCCTAAGCAGAAAATAAAAACTATTAAATAACAATGGCTAGCACTTTAAAGTCCTAAACATTGTGGAAATATTGTTTGATTTTCCCCTCCTGGCCGAGAGGCAGGTACTATTACAGATGAGTAAACTGAGGCAAACAGAAGCTAAGTGACTTGCCTAGGCTCACACTAGTAAGTGTGTGGAGATAGGATTCGAACTCATCTTCCTGACTCCGAGTCCACCACTATCCATTGCTCCACCTAGTTGCTTCTCATGGCTCCAAAGAGGGACTATCTACTCTCTGTGGAATCCAGTGGGCCCCATCTAGAAGCAATCTCCTTTAAGCTCAAAATGGAGACAAATCCTTCCCCACTTTTGACCACCATTTAAACCTGGAGTGTAGACATACAATGTCATGGAAAGCGCATTGAATATGGATTCCAAATACTCCCCTCCCTCCCCCCATCCACCCTCCCTTCTTCCCTACCTCCTCCCTTCCCCCCCGCACCCCTCTACCCCCACCCCTGTGTTCAAATTCTCTCACTACTTTTATGGTCTTGACCAGTTACCTTTTCACCTCTGGGCTTCCTTTTCTTTATCCATAAAATAAGAATTGAACTAAATCATGATGTAAAACACATAGGAACATGGATGCCTCAAAGGCTACTTATTGGCTTAGAAAAACTAAAAATTGACTATACATGTTATATTATATTCTTATTTATTTTGTTAAACATCTCCCAATTATGTTTTAATCTGGTTCTGGTCTCAAGATAGCTTACAGACCACAATTTTGACCTTTTTGGACTAAATGATGTCTTAAGGTTTCTTAATAAAGTTCTGTCTTTACTGCAAACCTGTGAGGAGATCTGGGATCTCACCAATGTAAGTGCTCCTTAGATCCATCTATGACTTGTGATCTGGAGTAACTATTATCCATGTCCTCCCCAAAATTCACCATTTAAATGTTTTCCACTTAGTACAAATCAATTTTTTATAACAAGCTCCAACCTACCAAATGTTTCTCCATTACCCTATGGGTCACCTGTAATTTTAATTCTTTGATAATTCTAATATTCCATGATTCATTATATGGACTGCAAAAATTCCAATATTTAATAAAATACAACTTAGAATAAGTATCATTTTATGAGGGAGACGGTTGGTCCCTAAGCAATGGATCCAAGACCTTCTTCTCAGCCAAGAATCCTGATGCTCAGGGACTGAAGGATTTTATAGACCATGGGGAGTCCCAAGAAGTTTTTCTAGTCCTTGCAAGTTTCTTTCAGAAATGTAGAACTCCTGTGATTGTCTAATCTTCAGAATCAGAGGAGCTCCCACAGTTGGCTAAGGGCAATATCCATCCATCAGATTTTTACAAGTCTGCAATCTAGCCTGCGATCTTAGTAAGGGCTTTCCATAGGCCATAAAACACTAGTATTTGCTCAATAGTATACTAGGAAACAAAGAAAGTTGCTGTTACAAAGAAAAAGTCACTTGGGAATAGATGGGAGTGATTCATTGTGGTGAGTGGGTTGCTAACACAACCAGTTCTTACACAAGTTAAATAAGTCCCTATTTAATAACAGACCTTACTACTACACCATACTTATATCTTAAAAATCAATCACAAGTAATATAATCCTCAGTACATAATAGATTAATTTATCGTAGTCTATATTAATTCTTATTCTTACAACAATTACTACTCTCAAACTTAAATTTTAACTCTATTCTAATCAAATCAAATACCCATTAAATCACAACAAATTGAGTAAAGGCTGATGAAATTTAATGGAAATATTCATTTTTCCATAATAACCATATAGCATTAGGAAGAGAACATAGATGCTAAAAAGATGAGCTTATATGACAAGAAACAATTTGAGATCATCAAAAGCCTAACTCAATCAACTGATTATGAAGTTACAAATTATACTTTTATTGATACATTTTCTTTATTGTTTTGATTCTTTCTAAAGTAGATGACTAGGCTTATACCTTTTGAGCAGCCATGGATCAGATTAAGACCAGGTAGTCTTCTGCAAGTTTATGTCATCCATAACACCTAGAAAATCTCATCATAAAGGGATCCTTCTATTTGGACCTTGTGCAGGCAACCCACTAGATGTGCAGTATAAGTGTTATCATCTTGATTTTGCAAATGAGGAAAGACTTAGTGAGATCAGGATGACAATAGCAAATTCAAAATTGGAATTTACATCTAAGTCTCCTATCTCTAAGTTTTATCCTCCTTCCACTATACCATTTGCCAAATCTTCTATGTAATTTATATATTATATAAATATAATATAGATATTATTTTATTATTTAATTATAGATATATAAATATAATATAGATATCTATTATAATATAGATATATTATATCTTTCGCCTACAGGCAGGAAGATATAGGAGATCACTTCTAAAGGTCTCAGATAATTAAGAGTTTCCCAGATGAAAACAAGAAAATAGCTTTGATTCAGTTGCAAGCTGTAGTCAATTTTTCCAAAGGTCTTTGCTATACCAATGCATCAACAGAAGGAGAGGAGAAAAATTCAATAAGCTTAGAATTGCCTTCTAGGTGGAGACTAATAGCCATTTTTCTGTCCCCTTGGCTGAGTGCTATTAGTGCAGCAGCTGACCTTTACAAGGTGCTCCTGGAGAGCACTGATGACCTTTTCCCATCTCATTAGCTGGTTTATTCTCTCAGCCTTTGAATCTAGTCCTATAGGGATTCCCTGAATGATGACTTTCCCCATCTCCCTCCCTCCATCCTTTACTAGCTGCCTTCTTTCTTAATAAGTGAATCAATTTTGGAATTTTTATTGAGTGTCTCCTATGTAGAAGGCACTATGCTAAGGGCTAGAATTATAAGTCACACTCCCTCCCTCAAGGAATTTATGGTATAGATTGGGAAATGGGAGCAGGAGGAAAGAAATGGAATTTATGTAGAGTTATAATGCACTAATTACTTTAACATAGAAATATAGAACTTTAAAATTTAAGATAAAGGCCAAATAAATAGAAGTAATCATAATAATTATTGGAACCTGTGATTTCATGGATGGAGGGAAATCCCAGTGAGTAAATTCTTCTGACAAGTATTCTGAAATATATGGTCTTAGAGAGTTTCAAGGAACCTTAAGGGACTTCAGTGATATATCCAGGGTCACATAGCCTGTATGTGTCAGAAGTGAGACATAAACCAGAGTCTGCTTGACTCTGAGGTTAGCTCTCTGTTCACTCTACCATGTTGCCTCTCAGATGGTAATGACAGTAATAACTAAAATGCATATAGCACTTTAAATATATGATCTTTTTAAGTCTTATGAGACTCAGGTCTCATGCCATATACTCCAACATCCTCTCAATTAATCAATCCTAGCTTTTAACTCCAATGGGTCATTTTCTGTATTTGATTCATTGCCCCAACTTGGAGTTTACTCTAGAAAAATCTCCAAATATAACTTATGTATAACTTGTATCTAAATTCCCTAAATGTGGGGAAAATGACCTCAGCTCCCATAAAGCAAAGCATGTAGGATTAGACAGTCTTTATTTAACCCCACAAAAAATGCAGAAGATGGAACGATCTCCTAGGAGCCCACAAAAAGATATAGAAGCTTACAAAGCATTCAAATAATCCATAAACTTTCCTAGGAGGAAATTGACATTTGGGATTGCTACTTGGGCAACACTTTGACATTTTGATGAGTCTCTTTATCCTACAGAGAAAGACTCAAAGGACCAAGCTGTGGCATAGGCTCCCCCTAGAAGGTAAATACATTTTGGGGGCCACTAAAGAGATAATTTTCTTTCCTCTCAGACTTTTACCATCTGAATAACAAAATCCAAGGAGAGTGCTCAGGAACTCTGTTAGTGATCTTCTTTCTCCAAAAAGCATACTCCTTAGGAAAGTTTTGCCTTCTTAAACTTTTTCCACTTGATGTGATCCCCAGGTTTGTTGGTATATAAAATAAGTATACAAAACCAAACATTTACTGATAATAAATCATAATTTTGTGACCCTCACATTCAGTTACAAAACCCCCATGTGAGGTCATGAATTCCAGTTTAATAAGCTGGGGCCTAGAAGGCCTGGTCTCTGAATTATCAAAATGTGTTCAAATTCTGGGAGAGGGTGTAGGGAGGGGAGGGACATTATTGCCCAGATCAATCCCCTTTACAATGAACAACTCCGGAAAGTACAAAGCACCCAGAATTCTCAGGCAGTCTCACAACCAAACATCAAGCAGACCCTGCTTGACTTCAGAGAACAGGCAGGATCAGGAAGACTAGCAAATAAAAACAGGGTCAGTCAGCTAGCATTTATTTAGCCCCTATTATATACCAGGCACTGTGGTAAACACTGGCAATAGGGACTGGCTAAGGACAGTCCCTGTTTATTAAGGATCTCACAGTCTTATGGAGAGTCAAATGAAGACAATTTTATACAAACAAGATACAGCCAGACCTGAGAGCAAAGGCTAAAATTAGGGAAGACTGAGAAAGGTTTCTTGTAAAAGGTGCAAGATGCTTACCTGTGTTCCTTCTTGTGTGAAGTATCTGAGGGTGAGAGTGTCTCTCAGTGTGTCTGGGTCACATGCCTGAAATCACTTTAAGGAAAAGCTACTTCAGGACCAGGGTAGGAGCAGATCACCTAACCAATAAGAACCAATAAGTTCCTGGCTCTAAATTTCAGGATCCCCGGGCAGCTAGGTGGTGTAGTGGATAGAGCCCTGAAGTCAGGATAAACTGAGTTCAAATTTGACCTCAGATATTTAATACTTCCTGGCTGTCTGACCTTGGGCAAGCCATTTAACCCCAATTGCCTCAGCAAAATAAATAAATGTATATATGTATACTTACTAGCTTTTAAAGTTCTATATTTCTATGTTAAGGTAATTATTGTATATGTATACATTATGTATAGAGGGAGATATTGCATCATACCCTCTCCCCCAGTCTCATCCTTCCTTTAATGAAATATGCATAGTTATGGAAGGCCATGACCAGGCAATATTTAAAAAATAAAAATGAAGCAATCTTTACTATGAACTTTGCCGCTGACCATATGGTTCTATTCTCGCTACAGGGGAGAATGTTAAACTTCTGGAAAACAGGAAGAGTTAAGTTGAAATTCTGCCTCATAGATTTAGCAGTGTGGGCCTAAATACTTAATTTCTCTCAGCTTCAATTTCTTTGCCTGTAAAATGAAGCTAACAGCAGCATCTACCTCATGGGATAGTCATAAGGATCAGATGAATTAATGTAGGTAAACCACTTATATAAATTTAAGAAAAACTCTATATAAACACTAAATAGTGATTGATGATGATGATTATTATCATCATCGTCATGAATTGGTATATAGAGAGCCTGAATGTCACTGCCTTCTAGATTCAAGCAGAATAGGCTTAATACCTCTCTCCATTAACAGGCTTTCAAATACTGGGTGAAAATAATCATATGCCTGGCCCTTTGCCTCAGTGAGCTGATTCTAGTCGTAGGCCTTTCTTTCTCCTTGTCCTCCTTTTAATATTTTAATAATACTAATGTTGATTAAAAATGCAATGAAATCTGGCACTTTACAGCTAACTCTGCTGACATTAATCCACAAAGTAAAGGATAGTTCTATATACAATAGCTCTCTAATTATTCATTGCTAATGAAAGTGGTAATTTGGAGAGTGTTCAGAAAAGGGTGACTGGAAAAGCCTCAAGATCATACTATAGCAGAATAGAAAGAATATGGAGGGAACATGTTTAGCCTGTTGATAAGAACATTTGGAGATTTGCAACAATTGTCTTTCTATTTAAGGAGTAATCCTAGAAAAAAGAGATTGCATCTGTACTACATGCTTCTTGAGGATTTATTTATTTATTTTAATTTATATTAATAATTTATTGTTGTTTGGGTCAGCTGTGGAGAAGTAAATTTGAGTTTCACTTCTAGGAAACAGAGCTGCCCAAGGGTGAATCAGACTGCCTTGTTGAGGTGCTGAGCTCCCCATTCCCAGTTTTTCTAGAAGCTGTATGATCTCTAATTGAGAGGGAATTTCTGTCCTAGATATAAGTTGTGTGAATTGGTCACTGATTCTTAGCTCTGAGTACAAAAGAAGCTACAAAGCTTTCAAAGTTTGCTGAAGTTCCGCATTTTCTACTCCAAAGGTGACTATAACAACATGGAAAAGTCAGTACTATTACTTGGAGTTAAGAAGGCTGAGCCCTTCTGGAAAAGGCAGAGCATCTTTGGCACAAAGTCCCAGGTATATACAAAGGAAGGTGTCCACTGTTCATGATGTTGTCCTTATCCTCTTGGTTAAGCTCTATGGGGAGATGGTCAGTGGTTGGAAATGGAGAATCAGACCAATTTCTCCAGGATGAATTGTACTGTGTCCCATATAGCAAGTAGAGCAAACAGACTGAATATACTCCCAAAGGTTTGGATCCTTCAAGACTCCCTCTAAAAATTGCAAAAAGTTCACACTATTTCCACCTAGAATACTCACATCACTGAACAGAGTTATCTGGGTCCGGTGGCCAGATATAGATCACGGCTTAGGAATGGTCCGTGTGGCCAGGGCTGGCCAAATTGTATAAAATAGCTAAATTTGGTCTTGGATTACATTCCATTTTCCCTGTCTGGATGCTTCTCCTTGCTCCTGGTCACTCTATTTCTTTTCCCTTTTCAAAACTTGTTCTCCAGCTGAGAAGATCTGATAAACTAATTTACACTATGGTACTATCAGCTAATAGCAACTTACTAGTTACATGGTGGCTGAGACAATGTACTAGGTAGTGCAATGACGGAGTGCTAGAATGGAGTCAGGAAGACCTGAGTTCAAATTAGTCTCATACTTTTGCTAATTGTATGACTGTGGACAAATCATTTAATCTCAGTTTCAGTTTCTTCATCTGTAAACAGGGGATAATATAGTATTTATCTTACAAGGTTATTGTGAGAAAACATAAGTAAAGTCCTTTGCAAACATTAAAATGCTATGCCAAAGCTAACAGTTATTCATAGAATCCATGTTTCTATTTCCATTTAATAGGGAGAAATCACTTATGATAGAATTTCTTTTTTTTAATTTAAATTTTATTTTATTTAATAATAACTTTGTATTGACAGAATCCATGCCAGGGTAGTTTTTTACAACATTATCCCTTGCACTCACTTATGTTTCGTTTTTTGCCCTCCCTCCCTCCACCCCCCCCCCCAAGATGGCAAGCAGTCCTATATATGTTAAATATGTTGCAGTATATCCTAGATACAATACATATTTGCAGAACCAAACAGTTCTCCTGTTGCACAGGGAGAATTGGATTCAGAAGGTAAAATAACTCGGGAAGAAAATCAAAAATGCAAATAGTTCACATTCGTTTCCCAGTGTTCCTTCTCTGGGTGTAGCTGTCTCTGTCCATCATTTATATGATAGAATGTCAAGTGGGATATTTGTATGTTTTTGTTGTGTAGTTTGCTTTTGGGGGAAGGCACATTTTGGAAGGCAGCCACTGACTCTACTTCTCCTTATTAGATTGAGAGAAATCAAACCTTCCCTCTCCATGTACCACTCTTCCCACTCTCTGCTCCCTCTTACATTTATAAAAAGCCCCATTGGGGCTAATATAGGAGAAAGTCAGTTGCATTTGGAATCCTAAGACTTCATTTGCTGTATAGTCTTGGGCTAGTTACTTTATCTCACGGGGTCTCAATTTCCTCATCTGTAAATCAAGGTAGATTTACACAATCTACCTTGTAAAGTGGTTGGTAAGTGAAAAAATACTTTATGCCTCTGAAAGATCCTAAAGTTGTGAAGAACAGCATAGGGCTTGGGAAGTCAGCTGTCCTCCTGGTTTTCCCACACTAGGGAGGTCTGTAAATGTGAGCTGAGAAAAGGGAGAAAATATGCAAAGTGACCCAGTAGCTGCTGCTTTTCTAATCTGTTAGCAGGGCTGTCACTGCTGTCCCATTCAATATGACATGTTGGCTGAGCAGGGATTCACTCAATACATTAAAATCATTAAGAGCTGATGTCTTGGGGCATATGAATGTTATCTGGAGAGCAGAAGGAAAGTAAAAAAGAAACATCTCCCATCCATAGATTTTCCTTTGGTGCAGCCCCTGAAACCAGGTCACTTGGGGGATCAGTGGCCTTCTGCCATGGACCCCCCCCCAAAGCTGCTCTCCCACCCAGATTCTTTCCTTCTCTTTCTCTATGACTGACACCAGCCTAACCCTGACCCTTCATGCTAGTTCTCCAGGGTAATAGGTGTGTCTGTGAACTCTCCCACCTTTAATGGAGGCCAGAGTTCAAAAACTTTACTAAGTAGTGAAAGGAAAGAATAAAATAAACCCAGGCTAGACTAACCCAAGCACAGGGGAGTGTTTGATCTGAGAAGAGAGCAGACCTCTCTCCACATCCAGCCTTCCTTCAGCTTCTCCCATAAGCATCTAATCCTTCTTAATCCTATATGGGCCATAGATTATTTGAGGTAAATCTCAATTTGATTTAGGATTCCCTAGATTCCCACCTCTATCCTCATGGTAAAATAGGGGGAAGAAGGGGTTAAATGAAAAGACTCTAAGATCTCTTCTGTATCTAAATTCTACAAGATTTAAGATACCTGAGGGCAGGAACCATTACATTTTTTTAAAGACTTTGTACCCACTGTAACTATTTTTAACAATAATATATAAGACAAAGGAGACACACTTTTTAAATTAAATTGAAATTAATTCTAGGGAGAGAGACTGTCCATTGCAAGAAAAAGAGTAATGATCTTGGAGTCAGCAGAGACCCAAGTTCATCATTCATCAAATGCTTGTTTTTTTTCCCCATGTAGTAAGTCATTACAAGAACCTCCTTCATTTATTGTTGTTTGCCCTTCAGACAGCCACAACAGGCAGGAGGAAGGCAATGCCATAACTTTCAAGTGAGTTGGATTTGTAGGAGGTCTCCTGCCTCAATTTCCCCTCCAGAGCCATCTAGGCCCTGTGCCTGAACATAGATCAAGACGCCTGGGGGATGGCTCTGGATGCAACAGGAGACCCCAGCCCTTCCAAGCTAAGGTTAGATAGCAACTGAGTCTCCTTTAGCCTAGGAAAATAAAGATAATAGTTACAGCTACATGCGCCATAGTGCACAGGGGCTGGGCCTGGAGTCCAGACTCGCATCCTGAGTTCAAATCTGCCCTCAGACATTTACTCTGTTGACCCTAGACAAGTCATTTAAGCCTGTTTGCCTCAGTTTCCCCATCTGTAAAATGAGCCAGAAAAGGAAATGGCAAACACTCCAGTACCCTTGCGGAGAAATCCTCAAATGGGGTCACAAAAGGGGGGAACACAACCGAAAACAACTGCAGAACCATAACAATAATGAATGTTCACTGAATGGTACAGGGTGGTACAGGGGAAAGCTCTTAGCAAACCTTGCAGCATGATATAGATGCTGGCTATTAATAGTGTAGAGATCAGCTTGATTGGACTAGAAAGCCTAGGCTGGATATTGGTAAGAGAGCAAGTTGGATAGGTGGGTTGATCTAGGCTGCGGAAAGACTTGAATTACAGATGAAGTATTTTAAATAGAGAAGTTGCATGGGGAAAACAGGGTTCAGAGTGGAAGGAACCTTGAAGATCATCTAGGCCAACCCCTTCCATTTTACAAACAAGGAAACTGAGGCCTGGAGAGTGAAGTAGCTCACCAAAGGCCAGGGGAGCAGCACATGCTCCAGTCCATTTCATAACATGTGGCATCAATGTGTATTATCAGTGTGGATTACTGGGGAGAAAGATTCTAGGATGGAATACTTATGTGCCTCGTTCACTTAATAAGGATTTTGATGGCAATGAGAATGGAGTGGAGAGAACAAACTTGAGAGATACATTTGTGAAAGACTTAATGCGACTTAAGGGCTTCAATAGTTGGGAAGGCCCAGTATCTATGGTGGAAGAGTGGAAAGAGGTGGGGAAAACAAGCAATATGCCCACCCTTCATAAACCCACAAAAATCTCCTCTTTCTTACAACTTCATACAATTTATCCAATTCTCCAAGTACTTATTAAATATATTTCATGTCTAGAGCACTGTTGGTGATGGAGATATAAAAACAAATATAGAAAATGGGGCTGCATTCGAGGCTTACATCCTACTGGAAGGCTGACATGTAAATAGTTATGTACATGTACACTATTAAGGGAGAGTACACCAATAACTAGGGTAATTAGGAAAGGCCTCCTATAGGAGGTGAGGTAGATAAATTAATCTCCGAAGGAAGTTAAGGATTCTTGAAAATGTCATTGAGAAGGCAGTATGTTTCATTTATAGCAAAGAAACTATGGGCTCCCACAAGTTTTGTGAGACCCATTCGTCATGGGGGCCTTGTTATGTGTTTTGATGGGAAGCAAAACATACATCACTTTTCCTAATAGGGGAAGGAGAAATTTGGGACCAGAGGCCACTTGGCTCTTTTCAAGAAAAAGAGGATATTGGGATACAAGTATCAGAGAGGAAATACTCAGGAGGACATATGCCAGGTGATAGAGAATGAAGAAGCTCTTTCATTAGGAGCAAGATAATTCAGTTCAACCATGAGAATCCTAGAGTTCACCCAAGAGGAAGTTCCCTGAAGTCTCCAGAGTAAGAAGCTAGGGATAGAGATAGGATAGAGAGAGTGTGGATTCTTTCCATGTCCTCCCAGAGTTTTTTCCTTCATCAGTCAGAAGGGGACTTCTTGAAACCAGAAGCCTAGAGCACCTGAAGTAACTCAATGTTTGAAGGCGACTTGAAGTTTGACTAGTCCCAAAGGAATTAGTCCTAAAGAGTCCTGAAAAGGCACTCAAAAGGAAACTCTCTCTAAGAGAGTCTTAAAAGGAAGTGGTGAAAGCTGGAGCTCACTCATCTCTCAATAACTCAATTTCCCCCTTCCCAACAAAGCAAGGAAGTGATCTTTACCAGTAAGGAAAAAGTTCCACATTAAGGAGTTTGGGGACAAAGGTTACACTGACATGGCACACAGCTTAAGCAAAAGTATTGTGTGGTTCAGAAATGGTGAGGGGTCATCATTTAATAAAAAAGCTGGAGAGATCTCTAGAAGCAAAGCAAAGTTTATTTTATGTTCGGAGAAGGGCATCCCACCCATCCAACAGACAATCGAAGGTAGGAAGAGCACCCTCAGGGGCAGGGTCAACAGTTTAATCCCTAACAAAAATACTTCCCTCCTACCACTGACCCTCATCCTTATTGGCTGAGGATCTTACATTTTAAATGCGGGAACTGCCCAGGAAATTGAACTTGACCAATAAGTACATAGTTGCCCATATTTGACCGAAACAAAGAAACACAGATGTCATGAGAGAATAGCAGGAAGGGGACTTAAGTATGCCCTCGACTAAATGCTTAAAAGTCCTTCAGGCCTACTCCAACTCTGAAATGTATGAAGCCTTACTCGATTTTCACAACTGTCTTGAAAGATCTCACGTCATCTCATTCAGTATGATAGATGAAATGTCAAATTCATCTCATCAGAAAACCCAAATCTTTCAATCTTATGACAGAAATGATAACCAAAAAAAATTTTGGCTCATTCTTTCCCATCTAATAAAGCTAATTCTAACTTAGAAGAAAAATGTTCCCTGGCTAAAAGAGCCAGTAGCTTTCCCCCCTAATTATTAGTAGAAATTTTGATCAGACTTTGAAAACTATCTGAATGTGTAGGTGGGTGATATTCTATACATCAGGCAGAGGCTTACTTGGTTCAGTTCCAGGATGTGTCCAAATAATATGGACCCCAGATTCCAAATATCACCCATGACTGTGAATTAAACAGCTCAGAAACTTCATAGGAGCTGTCCCCAGAAAAATCTCTGCATGTGTAAATAGAAGGTTAATAAAACTATTAAAAACAGTCAGATGAAATTAGTCACTGTCTACTTTTGATCACCTGAGCTAACAGTATGAACAGAATTTCATCAGGTAGGGAGCCTTCTTTCTTTAGGAAAGCAAGGGCATTTCAGGGGAAGAGAACTGAAGAGAAAAGTATGGAAATCAAGAAAGGGTGAAGTATGTTCTGGGAGTGGATAAGAAAATAGACTATGTAAAGGAAAAAGTATGAGATAACAGTAGAAAGGAAAACTGGGGCCAAATTATACAGAGCCTTAACTGAGATATGAGATAATTTGGCCTACATTTGGTAAATGACAGGCAATCTTTCAGTGGAGGCTGGAAACCAACTAGTCAGAAGTATAGGAGAGGTAGTTAATGCTTGAGGTAGGGGCTGAATTAGATATTTTTGAGGTTTCTTTCAGATCTAAGAGCCTATGATTTAAAAAAAAAAAAGTCTAAAACATCAGATAATCTAAAAATAAATTGGATTTGGTTTGGGAATATAGTGTGTCATTTTTCTTTTCAGCCTTCCTAATTATGCTTTCCTAAGTCAATTAAATTAACTCCCATTTCTTGAATACATTTTGGGTGCTATATGATTATGCAGTAATAAGACTGACCCCGTAAGTCATAAAGAAAATCAATTTCATGTCTTTACTGTCTCATTCCATATGTACCCTATCTTTTTTAGTTTAATGCATGAAACTAGGAAGAGCACAATAATAAAGAATAATGTTTTACATTAACAAAGAAATATGTTTTACACGACTGTACATATATCATCTGTATCAAATTGCTTGCCTTCTCAATAAGGGGGAGGGGAAGGAGGATATGGAATCCAAAATTGTAAAAAAATAATAATAATAAAGATTAAAAATTGTTTTACAAGTAAATAAAAAATATTAATTTTTATATAGCTGGGAAGAAAAGTATTACCATTAATTTATATGTCTACTGAGATGACTAATCATTTTTTGTTTTAAAGTCAGATGTTCTAACTTTACTAAAGTCATTAATACCCATGTATAAATGGGCATTTGTTTGAATTTTGTTCAATAAAACATTCATTGAGCCCTACATACTGTCAGAATGAGGGAAGAACAGGCAGAACATCCAATTACACAAATCAGTTGTCATGGGGATGGTCCCTAAATGATGTGACCGGGTTGGTCTATGGCTCAAATTTCAGGATTGCTCATGTCAAAATGATGGCATTTTTTGAACAGTATAAAATAGGCAAAGAATTTAAAGAACTGTCTGCAGTCATTCAGGACAGGAAATAATACTTCTCACAATAATAAAATATAGCATTTACATAGTGTATAATTTGTATAGCACTTTCCAAATATCATCTCACTTTATCCTCACAAAAACCCTCGAAGGTGGCTTTTATTATTTTCTCTATATTACAGAAGAAGAAACTGAGGCAGACAGGGGTTGAATGATGTTACTGTGATGTCAATGTTATTATTCTATGCCATCAAGACAGAGGACTAAAACTAACAGAGGAATAAGACTGCCTGTAGTTAAAGAATAGATTCACCCCATGTCTAGTTACACCACAAGGAAACCATTTCATCTATCAGGAAGCAACAATGCAGTAGGAGCTAAAAACACCAATACAAGAAATTATTCTGGGATGGAGAACCCAGGTTTCAGATATAAAATACCTAGGAAGCTCATCACTATATCTGTTCTAACACAGAACTCTGCCCTGGAGTGACTGACCTTTACCGGTCAAAGTGTCCTTTGTACCAAGGCCTTGGGTTGTGAATGGGGGAGATGATTCTGGTCTTTTAAACCCAATTGGGCATGAAGCACCACCTTGCCCTAGAAGATAGAGAGACAAAAGATAGCTAACATATGGTCCCTCCCCTCAAGAAGTGTAAAATCTAGTAAGGTGGTACAACCAAGACTATAGGACATATGTGTGAATAACTCTAACACAAATTAATATATTCTAAGTGCATTCAAGATGTCTAAGTATTAGGTAAGGTATCAGAAAACATCTTGGATGTTACTATTACTGTTGTTGATAGTAATAGCTGTCATTTATATAACACTTCAAGGATTACTAAGTGCTTTATATGTTATCTCATTTGATCTTTACAACAACCATAAGGTAGCTGCTATTATTATTCTAATTTTGCAGTTGAGGAAAATGAGGAGATATTAAGTGATTTACCCCAAGTCTCGTCCCTAGTACTTGCATCCAGGAGGATTTGAACTCAGATCTTGATGACTTCTGGTCCAGAATTAGTCCACTTTCCTTTGCATAGTTGAACTGCACCTTCAGTTTGGGGAGAGACATCAAATGGTTTAGATAAAAGATAGGTAGGATTTTGAGTATTAAAATTCTGTTGTCCAGGAGAGTTAGGAAGTTCTCAAAAATGAAATTTTGAAGATATAAACAATTCCAAGAGAAGAATAGGGAAAGGTTTCTAAAGAGAGTTACGTAGATACAGAGGGGAACCCACAAATCAATTTAGGTTTAAAAAAAACAGAAAAGAAAAATAAAAGTAAATAATGGAAGATGAATTTTTAAAAAGCATGTCTGAAGAGTGTCAAAATGAGATGTAGGTGTTTGAAGAATGCAAGAGAGAGAGGAGGGAGAGAAAGAGGAAGAGAGAGGGAGGCAAAGAGTGAAGGAAAGAGAAGAAGAGAAAGAAACGGAGAATTCAGATACAGAGAGAGACAGAGACAAAAAGATGTTAACTTTATTGGGGAAAAACAAAAGAATCAGGGCTAGGAGTGCGGCTGAATGGAAAAGATGATAACATGATCTAGAGCACCTCAACTCTTATTAAACTTGTTTTCTCCTTAAAATTTGCATAAGAAAGGATAGCACAAGACTGGTTAATTTTATTTCACATTCCTGATATAAGAGAGCACCTACTAGCCCTTTGATGAGTCCAACTTATATAGCCCAGATGAATTATGGTCTAGTGAGATTGGAAGATAGAGTTGCTGAGTCATGAGTTGAAAAATTTTGGAGAGGTACTACAGAAATGGAGAAGCATAAATGTCCTGAGAGATTGGAGGCTGTAAACCACTGGCTACTGTACTTGACTCTTGATTCTTGGAAAAAAAATCTAGAATTTGTTATGTAAAGCAATAGTTAGATAACATCTAGAAAAGAAAACAGTGATCACAAAGAGCCAAGATAGCTTCATTAAGATCAGGTCATAAAAACAGCAAAATAATTTTGAAAGTCACATAATAAATTTATTATATAATTAAAAGGAAAAGCAAATTGAATACATAATGTAGGTTTACATTTCATATATCATTCTCTTTTTCTTTCTTATAGAGAAATGCTCATTTTACATGATGTTGGGTATATTTGGAATTTTAAAAATAACCACCCCCCTCAAAAAAAAACTAAATCATACAAGGAAGACATCATGACAGTTACAGCAATACTTTTTATAGTTGCCAAGAAATGCAAATTGAGGAAATGGCTGAACAAACTGTATCATATAAATATAAGGGAATATTATTGTGCCACAAGAAATGATATAAATGAAGATGTCAGAGTAAGAGTAGGGTTTGCTTGAATTGATAGAGTGAAATTAATACTAGAAGAATAACATGTACAGTAACTACAACTAGGTAAATGGAAAAATCACTATAATTGAATGAATTCCAAGTAACTGAAAAACTAATAATGGTCCCAGGGAACAGATAATGAAGCATCATCATCTTATCTAGAAGCAGTCCAAGCTCTTCTCTTATCCTTTGTTTTTCCCCAATACTGATAAAAAACAAAGCATGACAGCTTGCACTGTCTTTCTCCCTCCTCTGGGCAAAACATTGCATATACTGCCAGATATAATCAATGTGTCAGTTATCTTCTCCTTAATTGTTTGTCTTCATTACCAGAGAGGCTTCAATTCTGGACTTAGGTGGGAAAGGGAATAAGCATTTATATAGTACTGACTAAGTTCCAGGCACTGTTCTAAATGCTTTTTACAAATATGATTTCATTTGATCCTCACAACAATCTTACAATCTTTTACAATTTAGGAAGCAGGAAAAACAGATGACTTTCCCAGGGTCACACAGCAAAAAGTGTCTGAGGCCAAATTCAAACTCTCCTCTTCCTGATTGCAGGCACAGGGCTATATCCACATAACAAGATGTATTTTTAAAACAAACAGGGTACGTAAAGCTGACTGTATCCTCCTTTTTCATAAGTAATAAACTCATATCAAAGAAATGGCGTAGACCTCCCGCTATTGTGGATGCTGGAAGATTTCCAGGACAATAACCCAAGCATTTGTGTGCCCCTGATCTCTTTAACATTCTTGACCTGTAATCCCTGCTTACAGGGAAGCTAAGGCTGGTGGGATCTGAGCTCACAAGTTTTGTAGCGCTAAACCTATAGGTGTCTATGAGCTTACGGCTCGTCAGATTCATGTATCATCTAATAGATCTTATCTGTCCTGCAAATGCCCTCACATGTCACCTGAGAACTGGTGACGGTTCTAAAGTCAGGAATACCCGAGCTCAAATTCCTGCTTCTGTGACATTCTTGATTCTCTACCTGTTTCCTCAACTGTAAAAAGGAGGTAAATTGCACCTTCTTGGCAAGATTGTTTGAAAATTAAACGATTTTATATTTGTCAACTACTTAACAGCGCTCAGTAGGCGCTTAATCAATGCTTGTTTCCTTTCTATTCGAAGCAATCTCCAATAATGCAGAGATGGCAAGGAGTCTTGGCTGGGTGCAGCTCACACTGCAAAATTGGAAGCAGAGGCTTTTAATATAATATTCTATATTGGAGACATTTTTTCCTCTCTCCCCCGCCCTTACCTGTGAGGAACAAATAAATCCTTTCATTAAGCCTCAAAAAACAAAAACTCTGCTCTTTACTTGTCTGCCAGCGGTCTAGGTGCCTGGGAGGGACCCAAGTCTGGAAACGGGAGAGAACTGAACCCTCCGGCTCGCTCTGCCTCTGGTGTCTGGGGGGGAGTTGTCGGAAGCTAGCGGGAGCACATGTGGTTTCCATCAGGAGGCATGGCGCCGTTAGCCTGGCGCAGAAGCCCGGCAGCTCCAGGGAGCCCGGCTGACCTCTTTGTTTGCAGAAGAGCGAGTTGGGGTCTGCTGAGGTTGGGGAGCCTGCTTTGAGCCGGGCCTTCCCCTCTCCGCCACATTCCGGAAATCCCAGGGCAGCGGGAGGCTGCCGGCGGCGCGCACGGGGACCGGGGCTCCTTGGGGCAGGCTCTAGAGCTCTCGGGACAAAGTAGCCCTAAGACCTCTCGGGTAGCGCGATCCAAGACAAACACAGAGCAGATGTGCCGAACACAGCCGCGGGGGAAACTGTTTATTCCGAGGCGAGCAGCCAGCTCCCCGTGGGAGCCCCGGCATCCTCCCTCGAGCCCTCCCCCTCCTGCTTCTAAAAGAAGTTCCTCCCACTCTGCCGCTGCCCTCCCGTGCGTTTGCACCCGCGCGGACGTAGGGAAGGGGGCACATTCCTGAGGGGAGGAACATTCCTAGTGGAAAATGTGGCTTTGGCGGCGAATACACCGCTGCGGCGGGGGGAGGGGAACCAGAGCCCATTTTGCGCTTTCCCCGTAGTTGTCTAAGTCTTATCTCTGGTCCTTAGACCTATTCACCTTTAGGGCAGGCTCTGCGTCCTTTCTAAACTTTCTTATTACCTCCTTGATTGGTTTGGTTTTTTGGAGGCGATCAAGCTTAAGTGACTTGCCCAGGTTCACCCAGTTAGTTAAGCGTCTGAGGGGAGAGGCTCAAGACTCTCCTCTTGAGTCTGAGCCGGATACGCCATCCTAGTGCCGCAACCCTCTATCTACTGGTATGAATTAGTCTGGGAGGGGAAGACCCGGATTATTTGGACGAAGTGAAAAAGGAGATTTTTTTTTTTTTTTTTTTTTGCATCAATTGCTACCTAGCCTTAATCACTGAATGGCTGCAGCCCCAGGAACATTGAGCACTTAGCCTAAAAAGGCCTTGGTTTCCCGCTTCATCCGGGGCCATCTCCAGCCGTCCTGATTGTGTCTGGCCACTGGACCCAGATGGCTCTAGAGGGGAAAGTGAGGAGGTGACGTTGCCCACTCCTCCCTCACTTAAATCCAACTCACTGACGTGTCATGACATCCCCTCCCTGGTGAATAATCATCAACAACAACAACGCTATACACATAGTAGGTGATTAATAAATGCTGAACTGACTTGAATTCATTCATTACATGTGGTGAATAGTCCTGTTTGGACTAGGGCCCAAATCCTTCCTGTTCTGTCCATTCTTCTGTAGGATCCCTAAAGTTGGCAGGAAGCTTAGGGAGAATAGATGTGTAGACTGCAATGAAGCAGCATGCCTCAAGGAAAAAAAATTAAGTCTCTCCTGGGCATGGTAGCACACAACACTACTGAGGAGACTCGGGTAGGGGCCATTCAAAAGTTCAGAGCTGTGGCAGAGCTAAAGTTATTGTTTGATACCAATATGGTGAACTGGAATGAGAGCTGATTGTTAAATTCTCAGGGTAAGCATTAACATCTCAGAAATCAGCAAATGCTACAAGTCAGGGCTTATATTTACGTTTTTGCTGTTTGTTTAGACTTAAGAAATTAATAATAGTGCAGATCAAACTTAAAAAATTGTTGGTTGGAGAGCCGTTTGTTAAACACATACCAGTGCACTCAAGTGAGTGCAGGCCCACCAGGTTGCTAAAGGAGTGGAGATTTGGTTCCAGGTTCCAAACTGAGTAGGTCTATGTTCCAGTGCTGACTAGGAGTAGCATTATATCAAAGCCTGGGCAAGACAAGGAATCCTGTTCTGAAAAACAAAAACCTTTGGCTGAATTTTTGATGTCCCATTAAAGAGAGAAAAAGGACAAATATATCAAAATCCAATAACTAAATTTCCCATAATGTAGCATTATTATTGTTTTTATATTATAATTAATTTAACTATATTATTATAGTTTTTTAATCTGTAGTGGAATAGAAAAAGTTATTGGTGATAGATCCTGGACTATGTTTTATGTGTGTGTATGTGTATACATAATATATATGATATATGTACATATCCCACATATACATTTATTCACATATAAATTAGATACTAAAGCCATCATTCTACCTATTTTATAGATGAGGAACAAACTGAGGCTCAAATTATCTAGCTAGTAAGTGGAGAAGTCAGATTTAACACCAGATCTCTTTTTGACTCCAATTCCTAAATTCTTTCCCTTTTCTTTTCCCATCCTATTTCTCTAAGTTTATTTTCTCATCTATTAAATATGGGAGAGCAGGGAATAAGCATTTATCTAGTGCCTACTATGTGTAGGTTTTAAGAGAAGAGAATAAGCAGTTAGACAGCACCTATTATGTGCGAGACACTGTACTAAGCACTTACCAATATTATGTCATTTGATCATCCCAACAACCCTGAAAGGAAGGTGCTATTATGATTCCCATTGTACAAGTGAGGAAACTGAGGCAAACAGCAATTAAGTGACTTGCTCAAGATTTCCCCCTAAACCTCCCTCCCTCCCCGCCACATACACACATACACAGTTTTGAATTGAAAGTCTTGGTTTTTAACTCATGTCTCAATTCAAATCTCTTGCTGTCTCCATGTTACTATTGTTGTTCATCCATTTCAGTTATGTCCGACTCTTTGTGACCTCATTTGGAGTTTTCTTGGCAAAGATACAGGAGTCTTTGCCATTTCCTTCTCCAGTTTGTTTTACAGGTGAAGAAACTGAGACAAACAGGGTTAGGTGACTTGCCCAGGGTCACATAGTTAGGAAGTGTCTGAAATAAAATCTAAAAGTCAGTTCTTTTTGACTCCAAACCTGAGACTCCACTGCACCACCGAGCTGTTTACATGATACTATCCTGCCTCCAAAACTAGCAGGAGATGGTTTCAGAAAAGGGTCAGCATAGGAGTGTTAGTCAAGGAGAGGGGAGGGACAAATGGACCAGACTGTTCATTGCAAATAATTAAGTAAATAAAATACTAAGTCCAGAAAACAGACAGTTTTTTTTTTTTCCTGAATTCAAATACAAATCCTCTGTTCCATCTATTGCTTCATGTTGTCTTTAAAGGACAACTCAAAAATCACCTCCCTGAAGACTATCCTGATCTCTGGTAAAGGCTTTTCAGATGGGGCAGCTAGGTGGTGCAGTGGATAGAGCACCAGTCCTTTAGTCAGGAGGACCTGAGTTCAAATGTGGCTTCAGACACTTAACATGTCCTGGCTGTATGGCCCTGGGCAAGTCACTTAACCCCAATGGCATCAGAAAAAATTTTTTTAAAAAAACCTTTTCAGATCCTTTCATGGCCTTTCTGCAGCATAGCCCACATGATAGTGAGTGTTATAGTGATCTGTGCTTGTTTTATCCCCCAACTAGACAGTAAGCTCCATGAGGGCAGGTAAAATGTCTTATCTAAATTTGGTGTCCACAACACAGGCTGGCCCAGTACACACTACATGGAGCAGATACTTAACACATGTCTGTTGAGTTAATAAATAAATATATGATGTAAAGAAGAGAAAAATAAAACAAATATGCTACATGATGAGATGAGTTCTCCAACATGACAGGTACTTAAGTATTACTTGGTAGTACTTACAATGGAAGGAATTCAAGTTGCAAAGGATAGAAGAGGGTTTTTTCCAAGTCTGAGATTCTCTGATTCTAAGATTTTCTATAAATATTCTCAAATATCTCAACTCTCCTTGATTTCTTTCTCTTGAACTCAATCAACAAAATCAGGTTATCACTACATTGTAAAAACAATGCTAAGCAATGAGGATAAAGAGAGTGGGGAGGAAAAAAAGACCAATTCCTTCCCACAAGAAGCTTATATTCTAAACTGAAATAACATGTAAATAATTAGGTATATACAAGATATAGATCTATAGGTATATCTATATCTATATGTAGCTATCTGTATTTGTATATATATAAAAGTATATGTACATACACATGCATATATACATACATATATGTATCTATGTTTATGTCTAGCTATCTATATGTGTATGTGTGTGTATATATATATATACATATACATATACATATATATGTATATATATATTTATATGTATATATATGTATATATATATATATACACACACATTGTGTATTTCTATCAGTCTCTACATTTATAACTATCTATCCCTGGCTTCTTTTAAGTCCCAGCTAAAATTCTACTTTCTACAAGAAGCATTCCCCAAGTCCTTTTAATTCTAGTCTTTCCTCTGTTGATTATTTCTTAGTTGTCCTATTGTAGCTAGTTTTGTATATGTGCACTGTGCACTGTCTTTATGTGTGCACTGTCTTTCTCATTAGATTATTAGCTCCTTGAAAGTATTTCCAGGTCTTAGCACGTTGACTAATATGTGGTTAATAATAAATGTTTATTGATTGATTGATTTACAGGATTAATAATAGGGAAATTGGAAAGGCAGTACATCATGATAGACCCACTGTAGAAGATGGGTTTTAAGCTGGGTCTTTAATGAAGTCGGGGAAACTTAATGATAAAAGAAAGGGGGAAAACGTTTCGTATAAGGCCAGTCAAGTCGTACAAAGGTGTAAAGATTAGAAATGGAGTTTCATTATTTTAGGGATCGTAAGTTGGCCAGTTAAGCTGGATCAGAGTTATGGGAGAGGAGGAAAGAGCAAAAAGACTGGAAAAGGAGAAAAGGTCCTGCTTATGAAGCGCTTTAAATGCAGTTCTTGATCCTTGAGTACAGACAATTCTTACTGTAAGTGGCTTGTTGAATAGACTTCTATGTAAAGCGATTTTTACATAATAAAAATTTGCCTGTGATTGTGGACAGGAGAGGGAGATGTGTAGGAAAGTGGCAGACATAGGGTTGAAGGGCACATAGGAGTGGGTACAGAGAAACAAGAGCTGGAGGAGGAATACTGGGGGCAGTAACCAGCCACATGGCACTGCCCAGAGAACCAAAGATGTGGGGCAGGGCTCAGGAAGACACATGGGATAGGGCCCATAGGCTGGGGACAGGCAGATAGACACCAAGGCGGACATGTGGGTGGGCAGGGTGGGCAGAGGGCTTCTCTCTCAGGGCTGGAGCTCAAGCCAAGCCCTTGATTCAGCAGTCTCTCTGTACAGTTATTTTTTCTGCTTTTGCTTGGAGGTTAGCTTATTTTTTGCTTTCAGTTTTTGTTTTTTGGTGGGGGCTGGGTCAGGAGGAGAGAAAAAGACAAAAGTTAAGGTAGGGGTTTTTGGGGGGAATGAAGATTTCTTTCAGAATCCTTTACATAAAGCTGAATTTGCATAATGTGAACTTGCTTTAAAAAGTGAAAACTGTCTGTATCCTAGAAGGATAGTAAGGGGGTAGAGTGGGGAATTCCTTGATCAAGGGGATGGCAGTAACAGACCTACAATTTAGAAAAATCACCTTAGCATGGGAGGGATTTGAAGCCTATTGCAATAATCTAGCCCAGAGATGATCTACTAGGATTGGGGTGATAGGAGTTGAGAGAAGGTGACTTATATAAGCAATGCTGTGAAGGTAGAACCCACAGGATCTGGCAACCGATTGGATTTGTGAGGTGGGTGAGAGTGCAAAGATGAAGGGGACACCAGGATTGTGGGTGTTGGATGACTGGAAGAATGGAGACACCTTGACAGTAATAAGGAATTCAAAAATGGGGAAGATAATGCATTCTGTTTGCATTTTGAATTCTGAGATGCTTTTCAGCTAAAGATGTGCAAAAGGCCTTTGGAGAGATTTAACTGTATATCAGTTGCAGAATCATCTGCAGGAAGTAACATTTACACCTCTAGTATGTGAAGAGATCTCCAAGTAGACAGGATTGAGTAAAAAGAGAAGGCCAAGGACAGTTAAAAGGAAGAACAAGGGAAGCGGTCTGAAGAGGAGTCACACAGCTAGGAAAAGAACTAGGGGAAGGAAAGGTTGATCAATAGTGTCAAGTGCTTCAGAGAGATCAAGAAGAATGAGAATGGAGAAAAGGCCATTATTTGGGATTTAAGAGATCACTGGCAAATGGAGAGAGCAGTTGAAATGATGTCAATAGTCTGCTGGAGGGTTCAAAGAAGTGTTGGTATTGAAGATAGGTAACTTTCTCAGGGAATTTTGCAACTGAAGGGAGGAGAGATAAAGAATAGCTACCAGGAAAAGTAGAATCAAGTGAGGTTTTATTGTTGTTGTTGTTATTTTAAGGGTAGGGGAGATACCCTGAAATAAATATGGATACATGGTTCTAGGCAAGGGGAAGTAATTAGGAAGAAATTGAAAATAAGCAAAATTGGAGAGGGGAAAATTTGCTGGCAAAGGCTGGAGGGAAAAGGACCAAGGGTTCAAGTAAAGGACTTTGCCTTAGCAAGAACCAAATCTTCATCTAAAACCAAAAGGAAGAAGGAGATACTGGGGGAAGATGTCTGAATAATGTGAGAGGAGGATGGAAAAATGGAGAAGTCTCAGCAAATGATCTTTAATTTTTTTTCCATTGATGTACAGGATAAGATCTTCAGCTGATAGGAATGGGAAAGAGGATAGTATGAGAGGCTTGAAAAAGAACAAGATTTGGAATAGCTGAAGAGTGGGATAATAAAATGATTATGGAGGAACAAATTGTTTGCCTTGCTACAGTGAGGGCCCTCTTAAGATTAGATAAATTGGTAGCCAGCCTAGTCACTTTTCATGATTTTTTCCATTTGTATTCAAATGTGTTAAGCTGTTGGACAATGAGGGGGAGCAATATCTTGAGTTCATGGCCTAGAGTCAAGAAGACTTATTTTTCTCAGATACTTCCTACCCATGTGACTATGTGATAAGTTTAATTCACTTATTCCTATTTGTCTCAGTTTCCTCATCTATAAAACGAGTTGGAGAAGGAAATGGCAAACCACTCCTGTATCTTTGCCAAGAAAACCCCAAATGGGGTCACAGAGAATTAGATACCACTGAACAACAGAGATTTTGCAATGTCTCCCTCCCTCTTCCTTCTTCCAGGAATCTCTCCCTTATAACAAAGAATTTAAAAATAAGGGAGGGGAAGTTTAGCAAAACTTTCCAACATATTGAAAAAGTCTGACATGATATATAGTGTTATGCACTCATAGTCCCCAGCTCAGCAATGAAGAGAGCCTTCTCATATCTCTTTTTTGAGACCAAGAGTCAACAATCATTTGTTAAAAGCCTACTATTCTTGAATCTGTTTACAAAAGTCTCTACAAGAGGTACATAAAGGTTAAATATCTTGACTCAAGGTCATAAAACTTGTGTTACTTGATAGATAAATTTAAGGAAATTGCCAGAGATATTAAGCAAATTAAACTATTTACTCAAGGTCACAGAAGTAATGTCAGAAGGGAGACCTGCCTCTAACATTTATATAACAACCAAATACTTAGAATTTTTAGTAGAAATAGACCTATGAAATGATCTAGTCTAACGTAGTCTTCTTTTAAAATGAGAAAATTGAGGCCCCAAGAGGTCTAGTGATTTTTTAAAACATCTCATAACTAGTTAGTGGCACACAGGTATAGTGGTTTTACTCTACTCAGCTTGGTCAAAAGAATTAGTTCAGCCTGCTTTGAAGAAGGCCTTCCCCTCCCTGTGTCCCATGTAGATACACAAAAAAGATTGCTATTAATTTCCATTGAAAGTGAACTTGGAGTTCTTAGATATCAAGTTCATCTTCTTAGAAGGGTCACAGTTGCAGGCCAATATGAAATGCCTAAAGAACCCAACTTTAGTGCTGGGAAACCACAGTGTTGGTCTGGTCAAGGCTTATAACAATCACAGAACAAATAACAGATTTAAGCAAATATTGTCACTGGAAGACCTCAGGCCTCTGGTGGAGTTTCAAAGTTACAAACAGAAGGGAGGGATCATGGGATCTATATTATACTAGGGATGAAGGCCTCCAAACTGAGACTGTCATTAGGAGTTTAATGAAAACTTGTTTTGTTCTTAATCTATTCCAAAGAAGACTAAAGATCTTTGTTTGACCTGCCCAGGGGAACTCAGCAAACCTTGAATTTTGGACTTCTTCATTGTTATTTTTTTCTTTATAGGCTTCAGAGGTCAAAAGTGGCCAAATACTTAAGAGAGAGCTGCCTTCACACTCAGCAGTGGTCCTTCACTTTCAAAGGACCATTCTTCGTTGAATTTTTTTTTCTTTTTTAAGGGGTCAGAATTTAAGGGTGTTGCAACAGATGTTCCTTTTGTTTAGGCTCTGGGGCAGCAAATATAAACATCTGGTTCATAAGGACAAGCAATTCCATTTCCCAAAAGAAATGCACTGCCAGGGCAGAAAACTACACAGAGGGAGCTGAGACAAGAGGTTAATTCAACAAAAGTATTAGCAGAAGAAGCAGAGGATGGAGGCAGGACAATTGGGAAAATAGAAACCCACAATTCTTAAAGAATGTGAGTTTGAATCCCATGGGTAATGTTGGGCATGTAACAGCCTCCTGGATCTCATCTGCAAAATGAGATGTTTGAATTAGATGACCTCTAAGGTCCCATCCAATTCCAGATCAATGATCCTATGATCCAGAGAAAGGCAGCCTATTGGAGTAGAATAAACACAGGGAGTAGAGCAAAAGACACCTGCATTTAAATCTGGTCTCTGACACATTCACTTGCTATATGATAAGGTCTAAATCACTTGCCAGCCCTGGGCCTCAGTATTCTCAAATATAAAATGGTTTTAATCCTATTTATACGTAAACCTATCTATAGACTATTACACATTACTTCATCCCACAAACATTTGACTAAAGAGGAGAGGGGAGAGTGGGGTGGAATCTAAGACACAGGAAAAGCAATTTAGCTTTGTCAATGAAAGGCCATTTCTTTAAAAAAAAAAAAAAACACTAAAATTATGGGTTTTTAAAAACTTATCTGATTCATCTGATCCAGAAACTCCCCTTTCCCTCAAAACCTTCTCCTTTAACAAATAAATACAGTTAAGAAAAAAACAAATCAATACATTGGCTGTGACTAAAAATATGTGCCTCATTACACACCTCTAGTCCACCACCTCTCTGCTAAGAGGAAAGAAGATATGAATCAAGGTCATTTCTCTTTCTGGAACAAGATGGAAATGAAAGAGATGGTCTTTTCTAGTAAAGTAGGTGATAGAATGAGGTTTTCTTGGCAAAAAATTGGAGTGGTTTGCCATTTCCTATACCAGATCATTTTATAGATGAAGAAACTGAGGCAAATAGAATTAAGTAGATTTGAGAGCAGTGGGGAATGGGCAGCGATTGTTATGGGGAAGACAAGGAGAAGTCTATGAAAGATGAATGGAAGACTTATCTTTGATCAAATTTATCTGAATTTAAATGTTCATGTTACTCCAGTGTCCCACTACCATATACCCCAGAGTTGGCAGTCTTTTTCTTAGCAGAAGTATATACTTTTTACATTTAAAATTCCTTCCCAGTTCTACTTCTCTGCTGAAGCTCATAAAAGATTTAAGTTTAGAAAGCAACCTAGCATTCAGAATTAGATAAAACCTATAAATAGATATGTTAATAAAATAGGTTAGTGTCTAATCCTGTTCTCTAAGAAGAAATCCACACATTTTTTCCTCCTATGTATTACTCCCGACTAGTATGTCTATATGTGTGTGTGCATATAGATAGATAGATAGAGATATGAAAATGTCACTCTAGAGCTTTGCATGGAAGTACATACATCTTTTTGCATAAGGGTGGACTTCAACTGAGTTGATTTAAAATATATTTTAGATGTACCATCAAAAAGATTTGGCTAATGAAGGCATATAGGGAATTGGGGGAGAAGGTAGAGGAAAGGTAAGAATCAAATTTGGTTTTGTATATTATCATTTCTTTCTTGGACTTTGACTGAGGAAGCTGTTATTTTGAAAGATGAATTAAAAGTATATTCCACCTGAAAAACTTGCAACAATGGCCTTTGGTTACTAAAATAATGGATATTTATTTTCACAAGTAATCTTCCTCTCAGTGACCTGACTCTTCCATTGTTCCCATTTATTACATAGGTCTTTGAAAATGAAAGAAAAATAAAATTTACCCGACTGACAGAAGCCATAGCCAATAACCACAAATAAATGCAAAGCACTTCTTAAAATTAAAACCATAATGGATTCCATGGTTAATGGATCATATCTACTTAAACATGTGATGTAGGCCCTCTCTGAGTAACTTCTGCCCCCTTGTGGTTTAAACAATTTCAGTGGATGAATGCCATTGCATAAAATGGAATTTCTCAAATTTTTTAATCAAATAGCTCTCTTGGCATAAGCTCAAGCTGTCTACAACAAAACAAAGTGATTTGCCATTCTCCAGAAGTATACTGTTTAATAGACTGAGATAAGACAAACTGAAAGCATCATGATTTGTACATAGAAAGTGCTTATTTATAAGTGATTTTGAATCTTAGAGTTAAAAAGAACCGTGGAAATCACCCAGTCTAACCTCCTGTGTATTGCAGAACTCTCCACATCCCTAACAAATTGCTGTCCACCCATGTTTGAAGAGATTACTTCACTACTTCAGCAGGCAGTTCATTCCTGCCTCTCCTAATTGGTGTTAAATTCTTTTCTGTTCTTAAGCCAAAATTTGCCTGATTTTTATGTCTTGGATTCACAGAAGACCTCAGGTGTTATGTAGATACTCTAAAGCTGCTAACCTAATGAGAACTGAGGGTGTACAGTAGCGAGGATTTATAAAAAGAGATAAAGAATAGACCCTCCTTCCTTTTCCTACAATCGGGCACTCTGAAGACAATGTTGTAGGTGTTGTCAGACATGGGCTATGTGAGCATGGACTCTGGAAGACCTGGCTTCAAATGTAATCTCAGTATCTGTGTCAGCCAGAGAAAATCACTTAATCTCTGTGCTGCCTCGTTTTTTCTTAATCTGTAAAATGGGAATGATAATAATAACACCTATCAAATAGAATTATTGTGTGGTTAAAATGACATATTTGTAAAGTGCTTTGCAAACCTTAAAGTATTCCATCAATCCTAGCAATTATTAGCATAATTGTTATTAAATTATAAGGAAAGAATTATTGGATAGTAGGGGGTAGAGAAGTCCATTGAAAGATTATAGCTATAAATTACTAAAATGTAAAAACAAAATGTATTATAACTTTTAAAAAGACATAGGTAAGAATTACATGAGATAAGAAAATTAGGAAATGAGGGTGGAAAATAGAGCCCCTAATAGAGAGGGTGCTCACACTACAAATCTGACAAAGTGATGTCCTAGTTACACTCTCTGTGACAATAAGTCTATTTCTTCCTCTATTATAACACTTCAAATAAGTGATGCTAGCTAAGGTGTCTCCTCTAGGCCCTCCCCCTCCCCAAGATAGCTTGTCTCTAGTCCCTTCAATTTTTCCTTAAAAGACATGACTTCTAGAACCCTCATCATCTTGACCACTCTCCCCTTGATAAATTCTGATTTATCATTGTCCTTGAAAAATGTTGCTTATGCAGAACTACACAGATTTCAAATGCAGTCTGACCAGAACAGAATATGGTACAATAAAACTTTGTTTTTACTCTCATGATCTGGGGCAGTGCTTCTATTAGAATAGCCTATAACTCTTAGCTTTCTCTATTCTCTAGCCCTCCACTCACTACAGCTAATTTTATTAGGTTTTGGAATGAATTGCATGACTTTGGAAGCATTTGGTTCATCCTTCCAATAATCTTTTGCTGGGGATTATTGTATATATGATCCTATTCAACACCAGTAGAAAATTCAGTTAATAAATTGAGTGGCAGAAACTGTGCTAAGTGTCGTGGATTTAAAAAGAAAGAAAAGATGGTCTCTTCCCTTACAGACCTCACAGTCTAATGGGGGAAACAGCATACAAACAACTATGGTGGTATAGACTGGATATATAGGAGATAATTAAGAGAGGAAGGCATTAGAATTAAGGGGGTGGGAACAAAAAGTCAAGACTGTCAAGAGAATTAATGAAAAAAAATACAAAGGAAAGTGTCCTAGTTATGCCAGATTTCAAACTATATGTATATATATCAGCAATCATCAAAATTATCTGATACTGGCTAAAAAACAAAGTGGTGACTCAGAGGAATAGATTAGGTACACAATACAGTCATAAATGACTTATAGTAGTTTTATGTGTGATAAACCCAAAGACGCCAGCCATTGGGATAAGAACTCACTATCTGACAAAAATGGCTAGCAAAACTGGAAAACAATAGGACATAAAATAGCTATCAATCAATATCTCACACCATAAACCAAGAGAAAATGAAAATGGGTATATAATTTAGACATAAAGGAAATTAGTAAGGAATAGTATACCTGCCAGATCTATGAAGAAGGGAAGAATTCATAACCAAAGAGATAGAGAGCATTACAAAATGAAAATAATTTTGCTTATACTAAATTAAAAGGTTTTTGCAAAAACAAAACCAATCTAACAGATTAAAAGGAAAGCAGGCTTCCCTGACTCCATATCCATCCTTCTAGGCGACCTGTTTGGCTGCTAACATAGCCAGCCCATATCTAACAACACTTGCAACATTTTGTCTTCAGAGTGCCCTATTTTTGTAAGAAAGGGAAAGAGTTATGTTCTTTTGTAATGCCAGAGAAACTGAGGCAGGAGAGAGATTAGAGAGTTTTTAATATTTTATTAATGGGAGAGTAAGATTGACTGGACAGGACTCTTGTCTCAAATTGTCCAGCTAGACAGAGATAAAGATATACTGGGACCAAGGAATTCATGTTGGTCCCAGGTCTGGAAGAGACTATCATCTCAAAGAATCCAGCGTCCAGCATCCACAGCCAGCCGCCATTCTCCAGCAATGAATGGAGAATCTCTAACCTTTATATACCTTTTAGAGACAAAGAAGAGGGAAAAAGAGCGGGAAAAGCCCAGCTGGAAAAGGCTATGATAAAGATGTCAGTGAAATATCTTGGAATACTTTAAGGGATGTTGTAAATTTCTCAAGGACAGAAGATAATCAGGAAGTCTACTCTCTTGTTTATCTTGCTTGGGCTAACGATTTATATCCTTAAACTAATTGGTCCTCAGCCTTCATGGACCAGAGGGAGATTTACAGCTTAGGGGAGTAATTAGGGAGACTGAGACAAGGGAAACTTGTACAAGGAAACTGAGTCAGGACAGTTAAAGAAAACTGTGGCATAACACTTTATCTCTTTTCATAGATTTTCCATTGAAGATCCACCAGATACACCTAGTTCTCATTAGGTTAATGCCTTTAGGTTATCTATATAACACCGGGAAAGCCAGCAAGTGAAAATGAAGGTGAAGGATAAACCTCCAAAAAAAAAATACCCAGAGCTGAGAGACTGAGCGGCTTGTGAATAGCCAAAGGCCTGTGTTTTGGATCAAAGGGCACCTATCTTTTTGTTGTTTCTGTACGACCAAAATGCATTATTATGTTATAGTCCCGTTACAGTGTGTCCGGCTGGGGCCCATCAGACCACTGTGAGCTCATGATGCTCTGCCCCAGGTCGGGCCCAAATAGTCCCTGTGAACATTTGGGCTGGTCTCTCTAACTTTGCCCATTTCATGTTTCCTTTGGGCCAGTTCAATTCTGCTCATAGAGCTCCATATCTTCTCTGATGAGGGCCCGCCGTGCTGTCTCCCATGTCAAAACTGATTCTAAATTCTTAAGATACACCCTGAGTGTGAGTTCTCCATAAAATAATCTTTTTTGGCAAGTGCACATTTGGCATTTGAACAATGTGCCCAGCCCAACTGAGGTGTGCTCTGCAGCAGAGCCGGAATGCTAATTCAAAAAAGGCCCTCAGGGTCTGGTGCCTTATGCTGCGGGGTGACCTTCAGAATCTTCCCAAAACAATTTAAATGGAAGCGATTCAGTTTCCCGCCATGGTGCTGATGTAATGTTGGATTTCACTGATGTACTGCAAGGAGGTCAGCCCAGCGTCTCTGTGCACCTTCAGTCTGGTAACCAGCACTCTCCTCTCCCACACTTTGCTTTGGAGCCTCCCCAACACTGAGCTAGCTCTGGTGGACGACTAGAAAGAGAGCAGAGGGAAAATGTTCTGAAGGTCTCTGAACGCCTGGAGGCAGTGGGGAGCAATGGCATTTACTGAGTAGAAGGGTGATATGATTGGACCTGTGCCTTAGAAAAATCACTTTCGTGGCTGAAGGTGGGGTGGATTCGAGTGGGGAGAGTTGAGGCAGGTAGCCCCCCAGCAGTTGTTACAATAATCCAGGCCTGAGGCGACGAAATCTACATTGTGTTCAAGGAGAAAAGGGCTGTATATGGACATTTGGAAGTGAGGAAGGTTTAGGGGGAAGTTTTGGACAGATTGAGTTTAAAAAGTCTTGTGAATATGCAGTAATAAGAGCACAATTGATTATCACAGCGCACTGATAATCTTAAACTGAAGTTTTAAGAAACATCAGCGTAGAGTTGGTAATTAAATCAAGCTATGGGAACTGATGAGATCACCAAGGCAAATAATAGAGAGAGAAGAGAAAAGAACCCATGGCAGAAGCCTAAGGAATACCTAGACGACATGTTCTGGATAAGGATCCAGCAAAGGAGACTAAGAAAGAATAGTCAGATAGATGGGAGATCTAGGTTAGAGGAGTGCCCCCCAAACCAAGAGAGAGTACCAAGGAGGAAAGGCCATAAGATCAGACAATTAAGAACATCAGTAATTTTAGAGAGAGCAATTTCAGAGGAATGATAAAATTGAAAATAAGGGATTAAGAAAAGAGAAATAAGGAGAGGCACCTTTTATAGGCAACTTTCTCAAAGAGTTTAGCCACAAAGTGCAGTAGATATATAGGAGAGAATTAGTGGGAATATAAGGAGCAAGTGAGAATTTTTTTTGCAAGGGTTTGGGGAGACACAGAGATATTTTTAGGCAGTAGGGAAGGAGCAGTAAACAGGGAGAGTTGAAAATAAATGACAGGAAAAAAAAAAGAAAAGAAATGAGAGACAGCAATGGTGTGATGATAATCACCTGTGATAGATTTGGCTACTCTGATCAATACAATGATCAGAGACAATTCCAAAGAATACGTGATAAAAAAAAAAAAAAAAATGCTCCTTCCAGAGAGAGAACAGACGGGGAGCAACTAGGTGGCTCAGTGAATATAACACCAGCCCTGAAGTCAGGAGGACCTAAATTCAAATCTGACCTCAGACACTTAACACTTCCTGGCTGTGTGACTTTGGGCAAGTCACTTAACCCCAATTGCCTTTAAAAAAAAAAAAGAGAGAGAGAGAGAGAGAACAAATGAATTTTAAGTACTAATTGAAGTATAATTTTCTTAATTTATTTTTCTTGTTTTTAAAAAAAAATGATTAAGATGAAAATATACTTTGCACGATTTTACAAGTGTAATTGGCATACTGCTTGCCTTCTCAGTGGGTGGGGAAGTGGTAAGAAGAAAGGAGAGAATTTGGAAATCAACATTTAAAAGAATATAAAAAACACAATTTTAAATCATCACATAATTGTATTGAGGTTCAAAAGAGACCCCAAAAGGTTGGGGTTGCAGACCAGTGTCATGAGTGATCTTAAGAGTTTGTAGACTTAGGGGCAGCCAGGTGGTGAAATGGATAGAGCACCAGCCCTGAAGTCAGGAGGTTCAAATCTGCCCTCAGACACTTAACACTTCCTAGATGTATGACCCAGGGGAAGTCACTTAATTCCAATTACCTCAGCAAAAAAAAGAAAGAAAGAAAGAAAAAGAATTTCCCAGCTTGAACCCATCTCCAAGTCAAGGGACAAAGATTATTATAATTGTAACTTGAAGCAGGCTATGTTCCAAAAGGATTTAGCAAAGAACCAGGAGTAAGAAGATAAATTTATAGAAAAAGACAGAAAGCTGGTCCTTCATGTCACTGATATGCTAATTTTAGAGGTAGAACTGAGGAGTGGTCTGGTTTGCATCTCAATATTGAGTTTTTTTGTTTTGTTTTGTTTTTTATGGTTTAGAGGTGGGGTTGAGGAGTAGTCTGGTATGCACCTACCTCACCATTTGTTTCAGAAACCCTGTTATCACTGAGCAACAGATTGTTATCTGGCAGTCAGCAATGTTTGTAGGACTATAGTATTCCTAAAGCTAGAAGACCATTGACAGATTGTTAGAACAATAGCACTCCTAAGGTCTGGGGGCCTTAGGATTACTGCTGTATTTCTTCTGGAAGTTGCACCCTATCAATTGGAAAAAATTAAATATAAAAATTTTCATTTAGAACAAAAGAAAAAGAAAATAAGTGAGAGAGCAGGGATTTCAGAGAAGCACTGTCTTTGAGAAGACAAAATGGAATGGGATCACAGAGGGATTAGCCTTAGTAGGGAATAAAATGTGAGAGAAAGGTGAAGGAGAAGTGAAGAGTAAAAGGCAAATGAATGATGTGAAATGAGAAAGGAGAAAATAGGGAACTCATGATTAAAGGCCTCAATTTTTTTTTCTAAATTATGAGGCAGGGTTCTCAGCTGAGAGAGTGGTGGAAGGAAAAGCCATAAGAGGTTTAGGGAAGGATGAAAAGGTTTGGGAAGATTCACTTTGGCAAGTGGGATAAGTCAATAAGAGAGATCTAGTAGATTGTAGTATAGTAGAATTGCCTTGCAGCATTTTTTCTACTTCATTCAGTAGCACAAGTGTAGGCACAAAGGTAGTAAATAATGGGAGTAATGCAAGATGGAGGGTTTAGCAGATTAGAGTCACTCATATGGTAAGGGCTAGGCACTCAAGAGAGATGGAGAGTGTAGAGTTGACAAGAAAAGGGGAAAGTGTCTAAAAGAACCAGTACAAGCCACAAAGAGCTCACTGACTTGGGTTTTCCAACATCAGGTACAAATGATAAAAGCAAGAACCAGGTACTGAAGATGAGGATGAGTACAAAAGAGGAGAGTGGTTTCATTTTTTTTAAATGCCCAGAAGCTTTTTGGCTCAAAAATAATAAAAATGGACTTTTTCAGCCACCTTGAAGGCTGAACAAAGAATTTGGAATAAATAGGAATGATGGGGATGGAAAGATGAGAATTAATATCTGGGACAAGACAGAACCATTCAACAATAGTAATATTTCAGTTCTGTATTCTCTGCCTTGGAGAATGATTAAGAAAGAAAGAAGAAATATATCAACAGGAAATTGAAACCTATGGTCAGTAAGGAAATTATTAAAAAGAGCATAAAAATGTCTTCAAAGAATTCAGGTCACCATGCCTGTCCTAACTATATCCTGAAATGCAAAAAGAAGTCATGGTTTGAGTGGTTAAGCCCCTGTCAGAGGTCTCTAACCAGCTCTGGCAGATAGGAAAGGCATCACTGAACTAGAGATGGGCATATATTGTCACTTTTTTTTGAAAAGGGTAAGAATAAAAGTAGGCTGATGAGCTTAATAAGATTTTTAGAAAGATATCCTGTATCAAATTTCTTACTGTCCTGTAATGGGCTGAGGCTCGAGTTGATGCACTGAGGTCCCAAGCACATGAGGCTAAATAGTAATTGGACCATATTCTATTAATATATAAGCTTGGAGAAAGAATGGCCCCGCCCACTCTTTGTGCAAGTCCTGATGTGTTGTATAGGAAATGACGATTTTGGTGGGTGGAGGCAGGGGAGTGGAAAAGGAAGGGGAGGAGAGACTTTTGCTTTTGTCATTGCGAGGGCCCTTTCAACTCAGATCCCCCTCTGTTAGCTGGCTTCCTGTCGCAGCTGCCCATATTGCTATCGCAATCTTTCTTGCCCATATTGCTATGGCAATCCTTATTCATCTCTTCACTTCAATAAAGATTGAAGATTTTTCCCTTAACCTGAATTCCTGACTCTGGCTGATTTTAAATACGCGGTCATTACATTGTCCTAGGTAGGAAGAGAAAAAGATTTGGAACTTAAAAATTATATTTAAAAAATGAATATTAAAAATTACATGTACATGTAATTAGAAAAAATAAAATACCATTTTTAAAAAAGAAAAATAAAAATTGGGAATAGAGGTAATCCTATAAAAGCAAAAAATAAAATGTCCTATTTGGAAGCCTTTCAAAGGCCTATTTATAGATATAGAGCTAGAAGTGACCCTGAAGGCCATCAAGTCCAGCTCCCTCATTTTATAAATGACCAAAATGAAATTCAGGGAGGGAAGGGACTTATTTAGGATCCCACCACTAGTAGATATATCAGGCAGGATTTGAACTTAGGTCTTCCTGACTGCAACTCTAGTTCTCCTTGAGAACAGAGAATATTTTTTATTTTTATTTTTGTATTCCCAATAAGTAGAATAGTGCCTTGGTCATAGAAACCTAATGAACTGTTAATAAATTGTTGTAAAGAAATTTGAATTCCCATTTTTGATTCTGCCTGCCACTGCAGCCAGCTGGGTGCCTACAAGATAAGCAATAAATATTTTTTATAAATTAATTAATAGATAATTTCCATAATAATAATGCTTAACATTTATACAATGTTTTAATGCTTACAAAGCACTTTGCATATATTGGTTCAACTAAACTGCTCATGACCTTGTGAGGTAGGTACTTTGGGCATTGATGTTCAGTAACTCAATCTCATCTGATTCTTAGTGACTCTATGGACCACGATCTGCCAATGCTGGGAATAAGGGCAGAGGCTAAGTAACTTGCCCAGGGTCATACAGCATGGCTGAATTTGAAGTCAAGAAGATGAGTCTTCAGTGTCTTATCCACTGCACCACCTAGTCGCCCTATCCCCCATTCATAGATGGGGAAATGGGCTCAGTAACGGTAAATGACTTGCCCCATCACCAGTGGCTATCAATCCAGTGTACTAAACTACAATGCTAACACAAACATAACTTCCCAATTTATTGGAAAAAAATCAAACTGGATTATTTAGGGTCATATAGACACAAGTCCTAGTTGGGGGATTTCTCTTTTTACTTTATGGCTGGTCAACATGTCTCCTCCCAGGCGCTACCGATGAGCCTCATGATTATGATTATTGTGTATTCCAGACAGAAAAGGTCCCAGGACCCTATCCTCCCTGCTCAGAAAATGTTTGATGATGGTGATTAAGTGCCAACCTCTACACCATCTTGTAAATCTTCCTCACCTCCCCCCATTTTCCCTCTGAAAGCAGTCTCCCACTGCTCTCTGGGACTCATCCCTTGTGTGACTTTGGGCTTTCTTTCCCTGGGCCTGAGCTTCCCTATCTATAAAATGAGAAGGTTGAATTAGTTGATTTCCAAGGTTCCTTCCAAACTCAAATCTCTGATCTTGTGATTCTCATAGCATTTTGCCAGGACTCCTCTTTCACAAATCACCTGCCAATTTGTGCGAGGACATGACTTATCATCCCACCAGATTTTATTGGAGGCAGATTAGATCTGGGGTAGAATCTAGGTCAAATTATTTCATTGTCTAGTCTACTAATAATTTACTATTATTACTGGTAATTTAGTCAGTAGCATTACTAAATACTCCAGGCATTTAGTAATCATTTGTTAAATTAAAGGAGAGAGGAAGGGGTTTTAATCGTATAAGAAAGTCAGCAAGGGATGGTCGGAAGTTCTTGGAATCTCATTTCAGAACTGGATTGGAATTTCTGCTCTAACACCTAATCACGAAGTAAACTTGAAAGAATCATCTAGCCTCTTCATCTTTAGAAAAGAAACTGAAGCTTTCATACAGTTTACCTGGAAGATTTGGTAAGAGCATTAGATGAAAATATATATACAAGTTTTCTGTAACCATAAATGTTGTACATGTGTTAACCATCATTATGACATTATTATGTGCTCAGTGTCTGTTTTGCTACATGCATACCTCACATTCAGAACCCATTTAATGAGCAGGCAGAGTAGGAACATTTCAAGAGAATATGATATAAAGAAACTCTCCCTTTCATCTCCCAGACCAAAAATATTTTTAGGTTGCTTGTTGGGATATCTGGAAATCTTTGGTTTGGTTCATTTCTTTGAGAATGGAAAGATTTTAATCTTCAAAGAAAATTCAGGAGTGAGACTTTTTTTTGGGTCCAGCCCTGTGATTTCATTTGTATGGGGAAGTCTCTTTTTGGAAATCCCTCCAAGGTAACAGAACTAACAACTTTGACCTCTCAAAGGCTGTCAAGATTGGGTTTGGAAGCCAGCCGAGAAATTAGACACTGTGTAGAAAGAGAATACAAAAATGGGAGGATGGGAGATAGAGCAGCTTCTATATTTTAGATGAGTTGAGATAGTTGTTCAGTCCTGTTGACTCTTTGTGACCCCAGGAACTATACTATCCACAGGGTTTTCTTGACAGAGATACTGGAGTGTCACTTTCTTCTCCTGCTCCCTTTACAGATGAGGAAACTAAGATTTGAGCTCAGAAAGATGAGTCTCCCTGATTCCAGAACCTGTGTTTTACTAAACTGAGTCTGCTTCCTGGCTTCTAGCTAAAGTAGGCAGTTTGTTCCTCCCACTCCCCCAAAAAGAAACAACAAAGCAAAATCCTGACCTTCCTCTATTGCCCTTGTATTCTGGTCTCTCTCACTAACTGTGTTATTTGGGGAAATTATTTTATTCCTCGAAGACTCAGTTTACTTACTTAGTGGTAATACTGATTCTAGACCTAGAGGATCTGGATTAAAATTCTGGCACTATCAAATTCTCAGTTTCTGTATTTGTGAAGTGTAAAATGAATCCTTTGGATAAAGAATCTATACTAAGGAGAGTGGCTAGAGTGGGAAAAAAGCATTTATTCTTTTTAACTCAATTAATCGTATTTTTTTCTAATTACATGTAAAGATAGCTTTCAACATTCAATTTTGTAAGATTTTGAGTTCCAAATTTCTCCCCTTCCTTTTCTTCTTTTCCCTTTTCCCCAAGAAAGCAAGCAGTTCTACATAAGCTATATATACAATAATCTTAAACATATTTCCATATTATTCATGTTGCAAAAGCATCTCTTCCTTCTCTGAAGTGACCCAGTGCACGCTTCTTGTCCAGAAGGTCATGAACTGTCCCCTATTTGTCTTTCTGAGGCCGCTAAGAGGCAAACCTAAGCTCAGAAGTAGTATGTGAGCATTACTGATGCTGTGAACTTGTGTGGAACTTAATAATAAAATTATTATAATATGTAAAACATATAAATTATATTTAATTGATAGGTAAATTATATTAAAATAATATTAATTATAAAAGTGTTTATAAAAATTAATCTGTTTAATTGGTTTAGGCTGAGCTCATCGACCCTGTGCAAACAGGATTCTGAAATCTATAGAAGGGGTGAAAGTAGTATTGAGGCTTTAGGAAAAGGAAGATTGGGTGGGGAAAAAAATACATATTTGATGACTATCCGAATTTGCTAAACATACAATACCAAGGCCTTTCTCCTCCCCCACCCATTTTTTTTTTTTTGATGGTGGTGGTGGTGATTGCTGCTGTGAATAATTGAGCCTATGATTCCCTCTAGTGGCCTAGAGGTTCATTTCCGCATTTGTTTCATTCACTGTTCAAGGAGCAGGTAATGTTACTTTCTTTAGGAGGTTCTGGCTTCACATTTGAAAAGTATTGCATCATGTATAACCTATATCATCAGACTGCTTGCCATTTTGGGAAAGTATAAAGGAGAAAAATTTGAAACTCAAAATTTTATAAAAATGAATGTTGAAAACTATCTCTACATGTCATTGGAAAAATAAAATATTTGTTTACATAAAAAATAAAGAAAAATAGTGCATGTTCAGGAATAGAAATAAGGGAAACTTTCCACTTTGTAAGATTTGGTGAACAGAGTCTTGATTTCCTTATCTGAAAATGGGCATGATAGGATCATACATTACAGCTGGAAAGGACCTCAGAGGTCATTTAGCCCAACTCCTTTCATGTTACAGATGAAGAAATTGACCCAGATGTGCTCTTAAATAGTTCTGTGGTATTTTGAATTGACAAGAAAGAGATTCATTTAGATTTTTTGTTTAATTTTAAACAATTTTATTATTGTTTGAAGAAACAAAGGAACAGAACTCAGTTTGGCAAATCATGTGCTGACATTTTATTATATTAATTGGCAGTTGCTAAATACTGTGTATTGAATACCCAGAAGTATGTATATCCTAATAGTGGATACTTGAAAAAGATATAGTAAAGGAAGGAAATTTGACCCCTTACTTTAGTTAGCTTTATAATTTAAATGGATGAGTATAATCAAACATTGAGTAATTTAAGCAACCAAGTTAAAAGGCATGGGCAACTTTTGACTCTGTGGATCTCATCTTTGTCTGGAAGCTAAAAGATCCAGGAAACTGGAGAGGAGGAAAATCCATGCTGTTTCAAACATGAGTTACACAAAAAAAAGAACAAAAGTCACTGATACAGAAGGAGCTAAGGAATTGTGTACATAAATACAAATAAAATGATAATTTTAAACCTTGGGGGTACCATGTTCAAACTTTGCTTGGAACACACAAACAGCTATGTTTATGTGTTTATATGTTTATGTTTTTGTGTTATGTTTATATGTTTATGTTTACACCTTGAAAAAAAATTATCATTTGACAGTAGAGAGAAGGAAGACTAATGGTTGAGGTTTATGTTTCTTGTGCAAAAGGAGAAATAAAGCAAGATGTTTCCAAGAAAACTATTTGTCTGATGGTTATGGGATATAGGATCATAGGAAACTTACAGTTATCTAGTCCAATCCCTTCATTTTAAATGGGAAAACTTAGGACCAATAAGGGTAAATGAATTGACCATAGTCACACAGAGAATCACATACAAGAGAACCTTCTGGTTTTGTTGTAGTTTTCCAGGAATAGTGAAACAATATGTAATAAAATTGGATTGGTACCTACTTGGTTGGTAGCTAGAGGTTCTTGGGTTTCTCTGGCTTGTTCTTACCTTGAAGATACCTTTCCATCCTAGTTCCAAGGGATTTTGTTTTGTTTTAGTTTTAGTTTTTTGTTTTTTGTCTTTTTTCCAGGAGAGAAAATTCAGGAACCAGAAGTTGTAGTGAATGACCTAATGGAGCTTTCACTCCAGTTGAGTTGATAGCCACAACAGATGCATATATTCATTTTCAGGCATAGTAAAGGTTTAATACTGTGTTCAAACCCTGAAAAAGATAATGCATAAAACAAAATGAATAAAATTGATTGATTCCCAGTCCATTCAACAAAGTTATTAAGTATCAGGATAAGGATGAAAAGAAAAATTAAATAAAAGGAGAAAAAAGGAAAAGAAAAAGAGAAGAAAAGAAACAGTCTCTGCCCTCAAGGAGTTTATATTTTAATGGAACGTGTATGTGTTTATATATAAAAATATATGCATTTAAAATTATATTTTTATATATCATAATTATATAAACTCTATATATACACTTTGCATTTGTTTGTTTATAAGGAGTTTATATTGTACTGGAATGTATATCTCTGTGTGTATGTATATATTTACATTTATACATATATGTGGAATACCAAGCTTCTTGTTGAGAAGTAAATGAGAAGACATATATAAATTAAGTTCCAGATGGAAAGGGTGTGAAAAACAGGGAATGTCAAGAAAGGTTTAGGGTAAAAAGGTACTGAGCTAGGTTTTCAAGGAGGCTAAAGATAAAAAGAGTATGCACTCAAAAAATAAAAGATCACATCTACAAAGATGTGGAGAAGAGAGACGTGAAATGAAATGGAATGTCATGTATATCAAACAGGTTCATTAACTTAGAACAGACTGGAAAGTATAGTAGTAGTTTTACTCTTTTAGACTGTCTTTTTATAGACAGTGTCTCAGTTTCATTTGTACAGTAAGATGTCTGCATGATTTTTGATTTCAAAGTTTCTTTTAACTTTAATAGTCTATGACTGGGGCAGCTAGGTGGTGTAGTGGATAGAGCCCCAGCCCCGAAGTCAGGAGGACCTGAGTTCAAATTTGACCTCAGACACTTAATATTTCCTAGCTATGTGACCCTGGGCAAGTCATTTAACCCCAATTGCCTCAGCAAAAAACAAAAACAACAAAAAGTCTATGACTATGTGATGTTAGGACCATTTGCCCCAGGATTTCCTGGTGTGCTGTCCCAGTTGGGATGATTCAACAGCCTGTGGAGGGTCTGCAAGCCCTCAGAGAATAAAGCCAGCAGAAAGACAAAGTGTACATTGAAGCCACTCTGGGTGTGCGCAGGAGACATGCCCATGGAGCATGCGTGGGGATGAGGCAGTGCCCTGCATGGACCTGGGTCTCCTAGAAAGGATTTGCATGGCCCTGTGTCCCAAGGATGGGTTTATAGCAAAGACTACTGCCCCTTGAGCCAGGGAGAGCTGCTCATTCTGTGGAGGGACTGGAGCAGGAGAATCGGCTTCCTTTCTCCCCTAAGGCAGTCTCTTTGTTAGAACACAGCCACACCAGTTTTTCCTTGAATTAGTAAGGGATTAGGGGAGGAGATTTTTTCCCCCTGGCAGCAGCTATGACTACTGCATGTGACAGCCAGAGTGTGTGCTTGCCTAGGAGAGCCTGACACTAGAACCTGAGGAACTCTGGGAAGTCTGTTCATCTGCTAAATGACCCTTCAACATTTCATGTTGCCATGGTAATAAAAATGGTGAGAATGATTGGGGGTGGAGGGTTTATACACAGAAAGAAGCAAATTGTCAGGCAGAGACAAGGGTTGAAAACAGCTTCTGGAATCAAATTAATCTACTTTGGTAGATGATAATGAAGTTTTATATATGTATAGTACTTTATTTTTTTCTTCCAGGTGGTTTCACATCTATTATTGCCTTTGATTCTTATGATAGTGACGTAAGAAAAAAAAAGTGAAGGAGGGATGGAGGAGAGAGGAAGAAACAAAGGAAAGAAGGGATGGAGGAAGGAAGGAAGGAAAGAAGGAAAAATGGAAGACTCTCCATTTTAGAGATGAGGAAACAGACTCAAAGAAGCTAAATAACTTGTTAAATAGACAGTTAGCATTTATTAGAATTTGTACCCGGAAATCCTAAGTTCATTTCTAAGATCCACAAAACAACCATAGAGTTCCAGAATTAAAAGGGATTTTCTGAGAGATCTCTGAGTGTCTCCATCTCCCAAAGTGATAAACAAATCCATTCTTATCAAGTAGTCATCTGATCCTTCCACTTGAAAAACCTGGAATCCTGCTCTCCTATCTTTGTTATATTACTCTCCATTTTCCATCACTGACAAAATTTCTCTCTTTCAGTTTCCTGTTATTTTGGAACATGGGGGACTCATATGGAAATCAAAAAAGTAGCTGAGGAGAAGGTCACTTTGCCTTGCCATCATCAGCTGGGGCTCCCAGAAAGAGACACCTTGGATATCGAGTGGCTGCTAACAGAACCTGATGGGAATCAAAAAGTGGTAAGCTTGCATATGCTGAAAGCTGACATTACCAACGGGAGCCATTAGCAGCCTGAATGCCCTCCCTTTCCCTTCTTTAGGCTCTGTCATGGTAGCAGACTTTGGTGGCACCTAGGGGTACTTAGCATAGGACAGAGAGATTAATTCTGCCATTGTTCTGGCTTCTCAGGAACTTAATAAGATGGGCAAATGATGCAGAGGGGCCCAGAGAATATTATATGTAAAGCTACTACATAAGTATAGCAAAGGGGCAGAACATCTGGGAGGATGATGAGGAACAAGCTAGTTTGAGGACTTTTGTATTGGAGTAGCTAGGATGTACAGTGGATAGGGGGCTGAACTTGGAGCCAGAAAGACCTGAATTTGAATCCAATTTCAGACACTGAACATGTGAACCTGGGCAAGCCTCTTACATTCTCTCAGTTTTATCTGTAAAATGGGGATATTAATACCACCTGCCTCACAGATTATTGTGGGAATCAATGAGAGAAGCTGTAAAAACATTTTGCAAATTTTAAAATGCCATATAAATATTAGCTATTGCTATTGGAGCTGTTGAGGACTATGGTGACCCATTAATTTTGTTATCAGTTTAGTTATAAAAAAATATACTTTACAGAATGTCAGAGCTTAAGAGACCTCAGGGGCCATCTAGACCAAGATTCCCCCCATTACAGTCTCCAACATGTGGTTGTCCATCTTTCTCTTGAATATTATTACTGAACTAGGAACTTCCTGAGACAACTCATTCTACTTCTTGAATAGAAGTTCTTTCCTCATGGTAATCTGCTATTATTACAATTCCCATTCATTATACTGATCTGCCTTCTGATGTCAAACAGAAAAAATCTAATCTTTCTTCCTTGTGATAGCCCTTCAAATAATCTAAGATCACTACCATGTCTCCGACGTGGAAACCTTCTTAATCCAATTCCTCATTGATTACAATAAGCAGTTGAAATTAACTTGATACTGGATGTCTGTGATTCTTAGTTAATCGTTTTATCACCAGAGCCCTGCTTCCCACAATGTATCATTTTCTGGAATTTTTTTCCCCCAAACTAAATGGTGAGCCTAACTAGGAAACATTTTTTAAATTATATTTTATTTTTTCAATCAACAAAAATCCATTTTTTCTTCTTTTCATCAATTCCATCCTCTTCCCACGTTGAGAAGTAAAGAAAATAAAATTTTATAATTATATGTGTGTATATATATACAATTTCACTGCAAAAGTTAAAGTCATTTGGATTGTAGAGACAAATGACTCTAGAGTCTGGGAAGCAACTTTCCCTCCTCCTCCCCTTCCTCCCCTCCCCCCCAGACAATGGGGTTAAGTAACTTGCCCAAGGTCACACAGCTAGGAAGTGTTAAGTGTCTGAGGGCACATTTGAACTCAGGTCCTCGTGACTTCAGGACTGGTGCTCTATCCACTGTGCCAACTAGCTGCCCCAGGAAGCAACTTTTGATCTAAAATAAATCTAGCCAATGTGGAATTTTGATTCCCAGACTCATCCCCACTTCTCTATTCATTCTTTTCAAATAGTTTTCCATCATTATCACCTGGAGGAACATTACAGTCTATCTAGATTAGCACAGATTTCTACTGTTTTACTGTTCTACTTCCGTGTTCCATCTGTCCTTATGCAAACCCTAACAGATACAAATTGTCCCACGATGTTACTAAAAAAAAAAAAAAAAAAAAAAAAAAAAAAGCGAGGGGAGCTAAAAATGTTTAAAATGGCACTGTGGATAGAATGCTGGGCATGAAGTCAAGGAAAATTCTGCTTCCTGTTTCCAAATATAATCTCAGATAGTTACTTGGGCAAATCAGCCCTTTTTTGCCTCAGCTCCTCATTTGTAAAGCCACTTCAGTATTTTTACCAAGAAAATCTCAGATGGGAGTCAGCAAGAGTGGGACACAACAGAACAACAAAAATGCTCTATGGCAGTTAAGTGGTTCAATGACTAGAGTACTGGGCCTGGAATCAGCAAGACCAGTTCAAATGTGACCTCAAACACTTCCTGGCTGTGAGCAAGCCGTTTAACTTCTTTCTTAATCCATTGAAGATGGTAAACCAAATACCAAGAAAAAAGTTGGACTGAACAACAACAAAAATACCTCTGTAGAAAATTCCATCAGGGACCTCACAGGAAGGAGTCAACAATTGCTGACTTTTTTTTTTTTATTACATAATTGTAATTAATAATTATTATTTTTCATCATTTACCAAATTTCCTTTACAATGGTTTGGGGTTTTGTTCATTGTTCTTCCAAATAAGGTTGGTTAGTATTATTTCCTCATTTCTTAGAATTAGAATTTTTTCTGACAAAGAGTTTTAGTATCTTCCTATTGCCTACAAAATAAAATACAGGCTCTTGATCTGGCATTCAAGGCTCTCCACATTTCACTCTAGCCTACCTTTCCAGACTTATCTTATACATATTCTATGTCCCAATAAAACTGCCCTCTTTTTTGTCCACTATTCTAAAATTACCTTTCCTCCCTCTATCACTTTACTCCTGTTAACCACCAAGGCTAGTATAGATTCCCACCATTTCCAGTTCCATCTCTCATAGTAAATGAAAGCTACTTTGTAAAATCAAGTCAGGTCAAGAAATTATGTATTAAGTACTAAATTATTAAATTAGGCACAGTGCTAAGTGCTAGGAATACAAATACAAGCAAAAGTCATTACCTTCATTCTAATTATTCTAGATATTTCTAGAAGGTAAATAAGGAGCTTACATTCTAATGAGGAAAGCAGTTTATAAAAGGAAACTGAAAATCGGGGAAAGTAGAGCAGGGACAGTATTTGGGAAAATATGGTAGGAAAAGTCCAGAGTAAGGAGTGGAGCCTGAAGAAGAGCAATGCCCTACCTAAAGTAAAGGTAAATGCAAGATTCTCCAAAACCAAACTCAGGGACTACCTACCTCCTCCAAGAAGTTAGCTATCTCATCCTTACCTCTATTAAAATTGTGCTGAATCAGTCTGAATCACCCCATAGTTTCCACTGACTAATCTTCCCCTGGTGCCTTTGATCCCATCCCAAGTTTTTTATGTTTCCTGTTCGTCAGCAGCAGCCACAATTTATTTCGTCCCTGCCTCTTTATCTTAAATCTCCTGGCCCTGAGAGGCTGCAGCGGGGGAGAGGCTGAGACACAATGGCCTGTCCCTTTTGGGAAACCTGTACTTGGCAGGACTGCCTTGTGCCAGGCCCGGAGTCAGAAGATCTGCCTCAGCGCAGCCTCAGATACTTCAGTCCTGTTGCCTGTGGAAATTCCTCATCTGTAAAATGAGCTGGAGAAGGAAACGGCAAATCGCCCCATGTCCAAGAAAACGCCAGGAGTGTCTCAGAGTCAGATGGGACAGGAAATTATTATGGCGATCACGATTGTCTCGCTCTTATTAGGACAAGGCGTCTGAAAAAGCAGTGGGCAGTTTGAAACCGTAGCCCAGTCACGGGCAGTGCGTGTGCCTGGTGTGCCATCATAAATGTCCATTTTGTTTCCTTTTCCTGAGCTCGCCTGATCCTTCAGGGCAAAGTCCTAACCAATTTTTTTTTTTTCCAACACCTCCCATTCCTTTACTCCACCCCTCATTATAGGTCAAAGTGAGTTCTCCCTCAATGATTAATCTCAGGCACTTTGTCAAACCCTCTTTTTTGTGCTTATCTCAATTTTTTTTATATCTTAGTTATATTTCTACATCTTTCCTTTGTTCAGTTGTAAATTTCTAAAGAATAAAAGTATGTACCAGCTTTTTTTTTTTTTTTAAATCCTCCATACCTAGCACAGTGTCTTTACACACAGCTTATGGTTAATAAATATCTGATGAACTAAGATATGTGACTGTGGAGCTCAATCTACAGATAGAGGTTGAAATCACAAAATTTCCTTATTAAAAGGAACCTGAGGGAACATCTTTTCCAACCCATTGTCAAAAATCAGGTTAACAAGGTAATCAATAAATAAAGTAAGGGGTTAGCTAGTTCAATAGATAGAGCACAAGTCCTGGAGTCAGAAGGACCTGAATTCAAATTCACCTCAGACACTTGACTCTCACAGGCTATATGACAACTCCCATTACTTCACCACAAGAAAAAAAAAAGGACATTTTCTGGGTCAAAGAATTGTAATTTTTATTAAATAATAGCTTTTTATTTTCAAAATATATGCAAAGATAGTTTTCAACATTCACCCTTTCAAACCCTTGTGTTCCAAATTTTTCTCCATCCAATATATGTTAAATATGTACAAAAGAATTGAAATTCTGAATAAAGTACTGTTTTACTCAAGGAAGTTCACTATGGAGAGTTACAAACAAGTTATATATACACACAAAGGGGGCAGTTAGAGAGATGGAACAAGAGTTCACAAGGTATTTATTGGAAAAAATTACAGGATTGGTTTAGATTGCTTCTAGCCAAAAAAGGCTGATGGCTGACCATACCCCCAAGCAGGAGTCACCTGTAGGCTTTATCAGAATAGCCAAACTGCAGAAATATTTTTGGGAATATCTTTAATCCGGAACAGGTCCAATTAGAGACTGCTGGTCACAGCAAAGATTCCCAGGGGATGACCTCAAGCGTAAGGAAATTACTAGAAATTGCTAGTCAGAACAAGGTAGGGATCAGGGAGCTTCCTAGCGATTCACATTAAAGAAGAAAAAAGGATCAGACAAGGAAAACTAAGTGATATAAGTACAGTACAAGGAAACCAGAAGAGAACTGTTTCAGAAAATTAAAAGTCTCTCAATAAAATAAATCAGAAAGCATTTGTTAGCATTTATTGTCAGGCACTATGCTATATCCTAAGGATACAAAGAAAAGTTAAAAAATAGTCCCTGCCTTTATGAAGTTTACATTTTATTTTTTTTTATTTATTTTTTTCCCTTGGGTAACCTTTTAAATTTTTTTATTATTAACTTTTTATTGATAGAACCCATGCCAGGGTCATTTTTTACAGCATTATCCCTTGCATAGAGTCACATAGTAAGTGAAATGAAAATTTACAGCATTATCCCTTGCATTCAATTCTGTTCCAATTTTTCCCCTCCCTCCCTCCACCCCCTCCCCCAGATGGCAAGCAGTCCTTTTACATGTTGAATAGGTTACAGTATATCCTAGATACAATATATGTGTGCAGAACCGAACAGTTTTCTTGTTGCACAGAGAGAATTGAATTCAGAAGGTATAAATAACCCGGGAAGAAAAACAAAAATGCAAGCAGTTTATATTCATTTCCCACTGTTCTTTCTTTGGATGTAGCTGCTTCTGTCCATCCTTGATCAATTGAAACTGAATTAGTTCTCTTTATCGAAGAAATCCACTTCCATCAGAATACATCCTCAAACAGTATCATTGTTGAGGTATATAATGATCTCCTGGTTCTGCTCATTTCACTTAGCATCAGTTCATGTAAGTCTCGCCAGTCCTCTCTGTATTCATGCTGCTGGTCATTCCTTACACAACAATAATATTCCATAATGTTTATACACCACAATTTACTCAACCATTCTCCAATTGATGGGCATCCATTCATTTTCCAGTGAAGCTTACATTTTAATGGACAACTCAATATTGTGTGGGTCAGAAACCATTAATAAAACAACTGGATAGCTCTCTAGAAGCAAAGCAAAGTTTATTTACGTTCTCGAGAACTGGCATCCTACCCATCAAGCAAACAATCGAAGGGAGGAGGCAAGGTAGGGAGCAAGGTTGATGCTTTTAATCCTTAACGCAAATTCCCCTTCCCACCACTGACCCTCATCCTTATTGGCTGAGGATCTTACTTTCTAAACTCGGGAACTATTCAAGAAATTGAACTTGACCAACAAGTACATAGTTGCCCATATTTGGCTGAAATAGGGAGGATAACAAGAAGGGGACTTAACTATGCCCTTGGGGGATAACAGGGAGGGGATAGCAGGGAGGAAACTTTAAGTATGTCCTTAAGATAGCAGGGAGGAGACTTTAAGTATGCCCTTAGAAAAATAGCAGGGAGGAGACACTTTAAGTATGCCCTTGACTTATACTTAAAGTCCTTCAGGCCTACTCAAACTTTGAAATAGATGAAGCCTTACTCGATTTTCACCACTGTCTTGAAAGATCTCACTTTATCTCGTTCAATATGTAGATAATTTGGTACATATAATATAAATACAGCGTAAATGGAAGGTAATCTAGAAGTAGAGAGCCTTACACAGGCAGACCAAGAAGGAGATGGAGAAAGGGAGCAGGAAAAATCATGTGCCAGGAAGTAGGATATTTGAACCAAGACTTGAGGTGAGCCAGAGAAAGGAAAAAGCAGAGGTGGGCATTCCCAATATAGGCAGCTGGGAGTGTGAAGGCACAGAAAACCAATTTAATGAAGAACTTTACATGCCAAATGGAGGACTTGATAGTCTATTCTGGAGTTTATATTTTAAGCTGTGATTTATTGAGTATATGCAAAACAAAACAAATAAATGGAATTATAGAGAGTCAAACATGTCAGAAGACTCAAAAAAAAAAAGCAACAAAAATCTGTATTGGAATGTGTGTGTGAGAGAGATATGATTGAGACTTATACTTTGGAAAAATCACTGACACCTGAGTGGTGGATGAATTGGAGTAAGAAAATTCAATTGAGTCTAGGGAGATGGTCTTGTGAGTAGAGACATGGGAACTTAAATGAGAAATGTCATAACCAACAAGATTTGGCAACAAAGTCTACCTCTAGGGTAGGGATGAGAATGAGAGTGAGGGACTGGGGAGACACTAAGGTGGATGCTAGTAACCCAAGTGAGTTTTGTTTTGGAGGGGTTAAGTTTCAGCTGCATGTGGGATATCCTGTTCTAGTTATCCAAAAGATGTCTTTTGGTGATTCAAGACTGGCTCAGAAGAGTAGCTGAACCTGTAGAAGTTGATGGAATTACTCTGTGAGCTTGTGTCTAAGGGAAAAACTGCTAGTGAGGCAGTGGACAGAGAGAACACTGGGCTTGGAATTGGGAAGACTCATTTTCATTGGGAAGACTCATTTTCATTTCACTTACTATGTGACTCTGGGCAAGTCCCTGAACCCTGTTTACCTCAGTTGCCTCACCTGAAAAATGGTCTGGAGAAAGGAAAAAGCAGACCAGTCCAGTATCTTTGCCAAGAAAACCTAAAATGGAGCCATGAAGAGTTGGTCGCAAATGAGCAATATAAGGAAACAAGAAGAATCTCCAGGATTTGGAGCCTTTTGGCCAGCTGTGGTTAATGGGGAATGGAACAACTGAGACTGAGGAGAGGTCTGACTGTAATGCCGGAGAAACTGAGGCAGGAGAGAGATTAGAGAGTTTTTAATATTTTATTAATGGGAGAGTAAGATTGACTGGACAGGACTCTCGTCTCAGATTATCCAGTCAGACAGAGATAAGTATATTGGGACCAAGGAATCCATATTGGTCCCAGGGCTGGAGGACCCAAAGAATCCAGCGCCCAGCATACAGCTGCCAGATGCCATTCTCCAGCAATGAATGAAGGAACCCCAACTTCTTAAATACCTTTTTGGAGACAAAGAAGAGAAAGGGAGGGAAAGTTTTTTTATCAGGGAGGGGAAGCCATAAAACCTAAAAATTCCAGAGACAAAGAAGTAAAGATATCATGGGTTAATCTTGGAATATTCTAAAGGATATTGTAAATCCCTAAAAGAGTCGGGAGATCTACTCTTTTATCTTGCTAATTCATAACCCGAGAGCGAATAATCCTTAGTTTTACTGGGTCAGAGACAGAACAGTTAAGGAAACTGAGACAGGGAAACTGAGTCAGGACAGTTAAAGAGAACTGTGGCATAACATGACCAGTCAAGAGAAGACCAGGAAAGAGCAGCATCGTGACAGTTTAGAGAAAATTAACTATCTAGCAGGAGAATACGGAGAAGTGATCCATAACGTTGAATGCTTTAGAGAGAGAAGAAGGATAAAAATGAGAAAAAGCCATCTGACACTCTTCCAACTCTGTACCTTTGTATGGAATTCTCTGGCTGCTTGAAATATCTTCCCTCCTCACTTCTACCCCTTAGACTTTCTTCCTAACTTCCTCCAAAACTTAGCCCAAAAGATCACCTCCTTAAAAGCCAGGCTGATTTTACTTCCCATTCCCCCAACAAATAAACCTCTCCCCCAAAAATTTACCTTATATTTGTACAGATCCACGTTATTATTATTGAGGACAGGGACAATTTTGTTTTATCTCTGAATCTCTATTACTTAGCATAGCACCTAGAACTTTGTGAGGAGGGATAGCAGAGCCTATGACTTCTTTTGATATAGAATTCCTATACCAGATTTAGGAAATTCCTTCTACTCATGCTTATCAACACTGATCACAATCAGAGAGTTGCCTGTGGGCACTAAAAGGTGAAGGGGCTTGTCTACTCCCCAGAGCTGATCATTGACTTAATTCTGTCCACTGCACCACCCTGCCTCTCAGTTTGGCTGAGAGGGCTTAGCAAACAGAAAGTGCTTGATATCTATTCACTGAATGAATGAGGATAGATAATTCTATTAAGACTTTTGGCTGTGAAGGGGGAAAGAGAAAAAGGCTTGATTAGGTATGGGGATTTCAATTTAATTAAATAATCATTTACCATGAGCAGTGAGTTCACTGTGTTAGGCACTGAGAAAATTAAAGTCTTTTGGGATAGTGAAACTAGAAAATAGCCCTTGTTTGTTAAAGAGAAGGGAGGTTTCTCAGGGAGGTTTTCTGGAGGCAGCCTTAGTATCAGTTAGTATCGATGTCTGTGAGACAAAGAACAAGTGAGATTGATGAGGTCCTGGGTTTCTAGGTGGCGTCAGCACAGAAAGCCTGAAGAATTATTATTTCCTAAAACAACAGGAAAGGGCACTGGTGGGGATTAGTTTAACTCTATAATCCCACCCTCTGTGAAGGTTATGGATAGTCCCACTTTTCTGTGAGGAGTTAGAAAGCCAAGTTATGAAAAACCCCTGAGGTTAAATTTCTCTTATAAATCTGTCCACAGCCCATACCATCTATGCTGAACCCCTTTGGTTCAGTCCCACAAACCCTTCTTCTGCCTCATGGTGTCTTTCTCCTTGTTAGAGCTTCTCCTTTTAGGCTGCTAAACATTACAGATTTAGCCTGCCAGTCAATGGTATACTCCCACCTCATGGAGCAAAATGTCCTTTCTTCTGATTAATTGTGAATTCCACTAGGGAACTTGTCTTTTCCATTGTTAATTGATAAAAACACTTTCCTTGCTAACTCTATTTCATATTTGCCATTACCACTCCCAGTGCTTAGTGTATCTCTTCATTTTGTCTGTAAAGTGTTCTTCTAGATAAATATCTTTTGAAAAGAGAATAGCCATTGTGCATTCTTCACATGACCGAATCCCAACATTTGGTGCCTACATCCATTTCATCATTTAGTGTTAAACCCCAAATACAGCATTTAGAACCAGGAATTGCTACCCTAAACATATCAGAGATGGAAGAAAGGAGGTGTGATTAATGAAAAGCACTAAGCACATCATTTGACACAAAATTTTTGTATTTTACTATAATTTACAGTCATTTTTCCTAGCTGTGCCAATGTACTTTAAGTACAAATGATTACAAACCTATAATTTTAGTTTGAAGCACAAATCTTTCATCCTCCTATCTCTATTTCTGTCTTATGGATTAAAAAAATACACTGCATCAATTGACACAGCTTGGTCCTTCAAGGTATTCTTAAATCTTGGCCCTTCCAGTGTTTAATGGAGCCTGAAAACGGCTGGAAGGGTGGAAGTGAAAGGATTAGTCTTTACAGGGAGCAAGGACTTTTCTTCCTCTGCCTTGGGAAGGTGGTAAGTGAAGAAGAAAGAGCTTTTAAGGCTGATGAGAAAATTAGAAGCAGGATACAGTTTAATAGCTCTTTCAGATTTGCAAAGCACTTTCTTCCATACTGAGAGAAAAAAGGGGTTAGGAAAGGTTGGGAGTTCCCACTCAAACCTTTGTCTTCTCCCTCCATCTTTAATGCTTTTGGCCCTAGGCTAAAATTCACTCAAGTGCTGTGGGAGGATGGGGAGGGGGGGAGGGGAAAGGGAATATAGGAATGTTTCTTTCTCTGAGGAAGGGGGGAAAGAAGAAGATGGTTACCAGGAGTTTTGAAGGGCAGGAGTAGGATGTTAAGGGAGCTCACTTGGGAAGACAGATTTTTGTTTTTAGAAGCAAGATCATCTGTTACAATAAAGAGAAAACATGGAGTCTTTGGGAATATATTAAAGGTTTAGAATAAAAGATCTGAGACTAACAAATAGATTAAAAGATTACTGAGCCATTGAAGACTCTTCTAACGTTAAAGATCAGAATTAAAGATCTAATTGGCCGGTTCTCTTATATTCTCCTGCCCACTAAAAGAAGATTAAAGTGATCTGGGACTGAGGACTGGCCCAGCCCAAACTACAAAAAGTGAAAGGAATTAAGTATTCTAGAGTGTTACTGGGAGTATCAGTGAATTAACTAACCTTTCTAGTTGGACTGGGTAGGAAGGCAGAGGCTAAAAATTGAGAAACCAGCAAGGAAAACCAGATTATCCTCCGTGGAATTCCTTTGTACTTGGTCTCATCATCATGCCTGTGACATTGAAATACTCTAGTCTTACTTCCACAGTAGTAGTAACTGTCTTCCTTATCATTATAGCTCTCTCTGAATCCTAAACTGCCTCTAACTCTGTCTCCAATTTCCCAGATTGAATTCAGGCACCTAAATATTTGGGACTTCACTGTATGAGGGGAAGTAGTAGAAAATAAGATTTAAAATCAGATTAAGCCTAAAATGTCAAGCTAAGGAGTTTCTATTTTCTCCTATAGGAAACTTATTGTTTAACTGTTTTTCAGCCATGTTCAACTCTTTCTCTTCATGATCCCATTGGGGGTTTTCTTGGCAAAGATACAGCAATGGTTGGCTATTTCCTTCTCCAACTCATTTTAAAGAAGAGGGAATGGAGGCAAACAGGGTTAAATTGTAATGCCGAAGAAACTGAGCAAGATAGAGATTGGAGAGTATTTAATAAATTATTAAACAAAGAGATTTACTGGGACCAATGGATCCATGTTTGGTCCCAGGGCTGAATGAGACTTATCGTCTCCAAGAATCCAGCAATCAGAATTCTCAATGATATATATACACGTGACTCAAATGCAGAGGGTAGACTGAGGCAGAAGTGGAGTCAGGGTACTGAGAGCAGAACAGGATTCTGACAGGGTGGGGTGAGCCTCGGGAGATGGGATGACTTAATCAGGGGAAGGCACCCTGCACGTAGACATTTGATAAGACAGTATGTGATATTCTAATAGCTTGGGCTGGGGAAAGGCATTCTATCAAGTATTCTGATAAAGAGAGAGGGGAGGTTTTCAGAACTGAGAAACAGGGAACCCCAGGCAAGACTGGGTCAGGATAATAAGGGAAACTGAGTCTGGACAATAAAAGAGAACTGTGGCATAACAAAATGATTTGCCTGGGGTTGTACAACTAATAAGCGTCAGAGGCCAAATTTGAACTCAGGAATATGAGTCTTCCTGACTCCAGATCTAACAGTCTATCTATCCACTGTGCTGGTTGCCCCTGATAAGAAATGGGGAACCGTTTAGAGCTTTTGAGCAACACTAAGGATGATGGCAGTGACTTGGTGACTTCCTCATGAAGTCTTTTGAAGACGGGTTTCAAAGAGTGGATCAAAGAAGTGAGAGTGGAGCCTCAGGACTATAAGGAAGCCTCCAAAGGACTAGTAAAATAGCCAAGGTCTGAATGAGAGCAGTGGCAGGATGGGAGAAGAACGGAGATATATCATAAGCATAAAATTCACAAGAATATTGTAGGCATAGAATCCAACTGATTGGATATGGGGAAGGAATCGAAAATCACTTCAGAGCCTTGAGCTTGGATGAAGGCCTTCCTTCAAGTCCCAACTGACTTCTTATTTCCTACAAGAAGCCTTTCCTAATCCTTCCCTTCACCTCTGAGATTATCTTCAAGACTGTTTGCATATTGTTGATCTCACTAGACTATGAGATAATTGAGCTTTTTATTCCCAGAATTTTGCACATAGTACTTAGGCTGGCACATAGTAAGAACTCACTAAATGCTTGTTGATTAACATAATAGGTGCTTAATAAGTGCCTGTGAACTGAATGCTGGTATCATCAACTGAAATAGAGAAGTGAGGACAAGTGAAGGAGATAAATTTCTGTACATATGAAGCTGGAGATGAAGATGAGACATTAAGGTCTTGCAAGGGAGCTGGCCACTGAGGCTGGAGTAGTGGAATTAGGAGTCATCAATTTAGAGGTGATAAATGAAGCCATTGGGAAGAAATGCCTTTATCTAACGGAGAGAAATATAGGGATTAGAGAACTAGAGAATTAGAGTTGGAAAGGATCTCAATGGATCATGTAGTAATCCAACACATTCCTCATTTTAATAATGAGAAAACTAAGGCCTTCACTAAGTTAAAAATAATTTGTGAAGATCATACAGGTCGTGAATGGAATTCAAGTCTCTACCTTCAAATGCAGTGTTCTCCTAATCTGTGTTTTTTGCCTCCATAATCCTTTGCCCAGCCTTTAAAAAAAAAAAAAAAAGTTATTTGTTCTTTCCTTAAGTCTCCAGAGGAGTTTTTAATGCCTCTTTTAATAGCTATTTTAATCTTTTTACTCTTCCATGAATTTCTATATCAGAACAATTTAGGTTAGGTTAAATTTAGGTTATTTTCTTTAGGTTAAATTAAATTCTTATTGCTGTATAATTTGGTCTTGCCAATTCCAGTTTCCTGACTAAATGTTTCCTTTCTCCTTTAAATAACTCAGTGAAGTATTAAAATTATTATTATCTCTATTTTATAGATAAAGAAACTGAGGTTCAGAGAATTGAAATTTTCAAAGGTCACAGAGCAAGTCCAAATATTACAACTTTTTTTGCATCCAGTTTCAAAAGTATATATCTTATAGTCTTTTTTTTTTTTTTTTTTTTGAGACTATCAAGGTTAGTGACTTGCCCAGGGTCACACAGATAGTGTCTGAGGTCATATTTGAACTCAGGTCCTCCTGATTCCAGAGCTGATATCCTACCTACTAAGCCATGCAGCTGTGCCACATAACTTGTAGCCTTAGAGACTTGACTGGGTAACTGAAGATATTAAATGACTTGTTTCTGGTCACACAAGAAGCATGTGCCAGAAGCAGGGCTTTCTAGACCCTTTCTGACTATCTACTTATTGTAATTAATAAGATAATTCTTAATTAGTGAGATAAAAGTTTGGAAAGTGTGTTGCATACATTATTTCTTTAGATTCTCACAAGTCCATGAGGTAGATACAACAGATAGATAGCTGAAGAATTTCAGAAAGGTTAAGAGAGGTGGCTGGAGAGCTGTTAAATGTCAGAAGAGAAATAACTGAGATTTTTCCAATGCTTTTCCCTCTGTGTGGTTCAGAAATGGTGAGGGATCATCATTTAATTAAAAAAAAAATAGCTGGAGAGATCTCTAGAAGCAAAGCAAAGTTTATTATACATTCTCACGAGAAGGATGTCCCACCCATAAAGCAGACAATCAAAGGGAGGAAGCCCCATTTGGGGCAGGGTCAATACTTTTAATCCCTAATACAAATACCCCCTCCCACCACTGACCCTCATCCTTATTGGCTGAGGATCTTACATTCTAATGGAGGGAACTACCCAAGCAATTGAACTTGACCAATAAGTACATAGCTGCCCATATTTGACTGAAATAGGGAGACGCTGATGTCATGGGAGGTAGCAGGAAGGGTACTTAGATATGCTCTTGAATCAGTGCTCAAAGTCCTTCAGGCCTACTCCAACTCTGAAGTAGAGAAGCCTTACTCGATTTTCACAACTGTCTTGAAAGATCTCACCTCATCTCGTTCACCTCTAACAGTGACTTTCTACTACACTGTACTCACTCCCTTACAAGAGAAATTATTAAGTGCTTGTTGAATGTTAAAGAGACTATAGCTAATAACAATATAATAACAATAAGGACAATGATAACAACCTATTTATAATATTCTTTTAAGACTGTGCCTTCCTCACAACAACTCTGAGATTAACAGATAAAGAAACGGTTAACAGAAGAAATACCCTATCTATGAGTGCACACCAAAAACAACAATATGCAAACAGGCAATGTTGAGGTACAATTTAAATCCTACCTAAATCTAATACATTGAAGCCAAAAGGTCAAGGATAACATAGAGTGTGAAAGATCATAGTATTTGGCAATTCAGAAGTTACTGGTCACCGTGGTGAGAGAAATTTCAGTCAAGTAGCGGTGTTGAGCATGTGAGGGGGATGAAGAAATAGGGACAATGAAAACAAACTACGATTTCTAGAAGTTTAGCCATGAAGGAAAGACAAAAGCTTTCAGAGGATAACAAGGTTGAGAGTTTGGGATTTTAAAAAATTAATTGGTATAAGGTAAGAGGATTAAACATAATAGAATGGTAAGCATATTGCTTACTTATAATACATTTTGGAGATACCTATAGCAATCTTGAAAATTTCCATTTTCTTGAATTATCCATGCAAAATTCTCACTTCTTGTCATAGATGACCAAAAGTTAACTATACTCTACCTCTTGCTTTCTGGGCTACTAAAAGTGATAACAAATGGGAAACTGTTTGGAGATTGGATGAGTTATTGACTTTGATTTCTGACCTGGGTCTGGGTTTTTTTCATTATCATTACTTATTCCACTGAAGCATATCTCCTTCTATGCAATTCTTCTTTCTCCCATATCCATCCAACTTAATGGAAGATTTCCTCTGTTGTTTGTTGTTGTTTTTGTCATCTTGGGGGTACCAGAATAGAACTCTATCTGCTGGTTCTTATTCCTGCTACGTGACCTCCCTTTGTCTTCCAGTTATACATGTCAAAAATTACATAGAAACTAGATTTAGTTTCTTCCTTCTGTTCTGCCATTTGAACAACAGACTTCTTTGGTAGAATGAGAGACGAGCCATCAGGCGACTGTCTCATTCTGTTTGGGAGAGATACTGAGTAATCAGTCTAACAGGGTCTTGGCAGAGATGGAGACTAAAAAAGTCATTGGTATACAAAGAAACTTGCATTCTGGTGGCTGGGCCATGTCTGGCCATGGAGGTCCTGACTTGGGGGACAAAGGCATGAGTTGAAGTGAAAGAGAAACTATGTGGGGAAGATAGGTGGGTGCAGAGTACTAAGACTTCCAATCCCAGGTAGAGGACGACCTGTATCCCTTTGGTTGGTATCTATAGGTACAGATATCAGTGCCCTGGATCCCCTTCATGGTATGAGGAGGTTGAAGACCACACTACTTAACTGTGCCGTATCCATTCTACAGGTGATCACCTACTCCAGCCGTCAGGTCTATAACAATTTGACGGAGGAGCAGAAGGGGCGTGTAGCCTTTGCTTCCAACTTCCTGGCAGGAGATGCCTCCCTGCAGATTGAGCCCCTAAAGCCTAGTGATGAGGGCCAGTACACCTGCAAAGTGAAGAATTCAGGGCGCTACCAGTGGAACCGTGTCAACTTGAAAGTGCTAGGTAAGTCATGGGTCCTAGGGCACTCCCCTATCTCCCATAATTTTGTAGACTTACAGAATATGCATGCACTCTACTGACCTAGCATTTCTTGGACACTTCCATTTTGTGGCAATATTGAGAAATTTACTTTCTTTCAAGCTGGGATCTACTTCAGAGGTCATCTAAGTCTATCTCTAGATAGCCAAGCAGAACCACATTAAATCTTTCTCTGAAGACACATGCTTATTTTGTTTTTTGACCACCATTAGTGAAAGAAAATTAATTCATCCTCTTTGGCAAAATATTCCACTATTTAAGAATCTTCTAGAGAATAAATGTAAAAAAAAACCCCAAAAACCTAGATCTTTTTCAAATAAAATGTCTATCTAGGTCTCCTTCCTTGAGTTTATGTTTGGGAAGATAATTTTAAACTCAAGTATAAATTTTTTTTTGTCCTAATTAAATTTCATCTTGTCTCAATGTTCTAGATCTTTTTTTTTTTTTTAATCTTGACTCTGTCATCCAGCCTATTACTTATCCATTCCATTCTCTAAACTCCCCTCTCCAAGTTTTGTGACATTTCTAAACTATAAGCCTGTTAGTTATGTTTTTATCCCAGGTCAGGCATCAAAATTTTAAACAGTGCAGGGCCAAGAACAGCTCCCTGGTTGATCCTACTTGAGACCTCCTTCCAAAATGAACTAAAATCATTATTAATTACTTTTTGTGTCATCATTCTACCAATTTAAAAAATCACAATATTACTTACTATTATCTAACTCAAATGTCTCCATGTTGTCTACACACACAGCAAGGGAAATTCTATCAAATGCTTTGCCAGAATCTTCTTAAACTATATCTTTGTCATTTCTTAATCAATCAGTCTAGGCACCCTATCAAAAAATTAAGTGAGGTTAATCTGGCATATCTATTCCTGATGACTGTTTGTAATCATTGCTTTCTTTTCTAGTTGTTTAGTAATACATTTTCAAATTTTCTCAAGAATTGAATTTAGTCTTACTGGCTGATAGGTTACAGACTCCAACCAATCTCTTCCTTTTTTGAAACTTAAGAATCTAGGACATATTCTTCTTCAGTTCTATAGCACCTCTCAGGTGGTCCACAGTCACTTGAAAAACAGTAATATTGACTTAGTAATCTTATCTGCTATTCATTCAGTACCCTAGAATGTAGTTCCTTTAGTCCTAGTACCTTGAACTTAGTGAGGGAACTAGAGGTTCTTTTGTTTCCTTAGTTTCTTCAAGTTTAAACTTCTAATCAGATATTTTTATTCTGTCCTTTCCATCCCAAAGATCTTTTTCCTTGGCAGAGGAAACAAATAAATCAAGTTGCCTTCTCTATGTCATCCCTTATCTTTATCTGGTCCCATAAAATATTCTTTGATCTTCTACTTTTGCTCAGTTTAGTTTTCAAAACCCTTTTTCCTTTTTAATCTAGCTTTCTTCACTCACTCTGAGCTGACATTATTTTTACTGTGCCATTGTCAGTCAGTTATTTTTCAGTTGTGTCCCACCTACTCTTCATAATTCCATCTTGGGATTTTGTTTGACAAAGAAACAGGAGTGGTTTGCTATTTCCTTCTCCAATTGAAGCCAAAAGGGATTAAGTGACTTGCCCAGGTCACAGAGCTAGTAAGTATCTGAGACTGTATTTAAACTCAGATCTTCCTGACTCCAGACCCCATGCTGGATTCATTGAGCCACCTAGTTGCACTATTGGATAATTGGAATCTGACAACAGGCAAGGGAACATAGGGAGTCTGAGAAAGAGGTAGACTAAAGGGGAATTCACAGCTTTTTTAGAGGTGTAGGAGCAGGGCAAACATGTTATATATTATTAAAATCAAAGATCACTTGGTTAGAGCTTCCTGGGTTTCTGCCTTTAAGGATCTGAAGTGCTAGAACAATCTTAACAAAGAGTCTTAACAAATAAACTCTTAGGGCAAGCAAATCACTCATCAAAATCTCCTGGTTATGTTGCATGTGACTATTCACCCCCTGGTGCAGACTAAAACACCTCCCAGTTTTACCATCCTGGGTGATTTTGCCTAATGTTCAGCAAATCCTCCATAGAGGGACATCGGAACATAACCAAGGCCTTCTTATTCTTCTTTTAATATTTCTTGGAATATCACTATAGGTATGATCTAATTTCTCTGGTGACATAACGCCATTGGATCACTGGACAAGAATCCCACATTTAATTCTACCAACAGTTAAATAAATATTTATAAGTGATCTAAAAAATGTAGTTCTTAGACTCCCATCTGCTATTGTCACTATCATTATGGAAATGGATAGAGTCCTAAGGATGAAGGGCCTATTTTTACCTACAGTTAACAAATTGTCCTCTCTTTCTCCCCATTCCCCTCCCACAATACACACTATACAAATGTATCCTGGTAGTTATGGGACCCATTCCCCAAACCATCATTACCATATAACACATAGCTCCCTCCTTGCTAAAGAATGAGAGCTGCATCTATAGGATGAAATTGTACTGGGAGAAAAAAATAGATCAAGTTCAATTGATGGTTTATTGATTTATATTACTCTATTCCCTTTGTTTATAAAAACTAATAGCTAGCATGTATAAAGTAAGGTGCTTTTGCAAATATCTCATTTCATCCTTACAACCCTGGGAGGTGGGTGCTGTTATTATCCCCATTTTACAGATGAGGAAGTTTCAGAATTTTAACTCAAATCTTCCTGACTTCGAGTCATGTTCTGTTTACTGTACCACCTAACTGCCACATAAAGGAATCTGAAAGTTGCTTTCAAAGTTAAAATGATACTTTTTTCAAGTGATCTAATGTACTTAAGAACTTATCTGAAGGCATCCCAGCAGATGAATGATACCTTCATTCCTAAATTTTTAGATTTCTTAAGTTTTTCAATGTAAAATGTTAACCACAAACTCACATACTGCTTAAGAAAAATTCCCTGTGGATCAAAACATTCACCTTTTTGTTCTTGTTTGCTTGTTTTTTTTTTTTTTTTCTTTATTGTGGTTTTTTTTCCCCATTGCATCTGATTTTTTTAATGCGGCATGATGAATATGGAAATAAGTTTAAAAGAATTGTATATATTGAAGCTGTATTGAGTTTCTTGCTGTTTTGGTAGGGGAGGAAGAAAAATTTGTAACACAAGGTTTTTCAGAGGTAAATGAAAACTATCTTTGCATATATTTAGAAAAATAAAATATTATTTTTAAAAGAGTAAAAAGAAAGATTCCAAATCGCAAATTTTAAAATATATTTCATTATTTTTGCCATGGTAAGACTAGTTCCAAACTTAAGAATTAACCCTATTCAACAGCACTACAAGGAACTGAAGGAGTTAGAGGAGGAGAAGATAAGTCAAATTGATTGGGGGATTGAGGAGAGACTCAAAAGAAGTCAGTAATTAAGTAGCTACTTAGAAACTTTTCAATCTGATAACATGGTATTCATTTCCTTTGCATTCAGCAGAAAAGGTTTTTTTATTTGTTTGTTTTTCTATTTTTCCCTTTCTTAATCAAGTTAGTAGAAGATAGGTATTTTGAAGAATAAGAATTATCTTTTATGTTTAAAATTCCTATAAAAGACTGATTAAGTCATTTTAAACTTAACTCCTTCTTAAAATGTTAATCCCAAAAATTTTAAGATGTTCCCCATTCTCTTCCCCATTCCCCTTACAGAGAAGACAACTGATCCACAGGAGAAATGACTAGTCCAAGGTCACAGAACAAGATAATGTTTGAATAATGCACCTCCCACTTAAGCATATTGAGTTTAATAAATTACTTTGTTCACCTAGTGGGGAGCAAAATAGCTAAAAGTCCAGCAGAGTCATTTATCTGATTAAAAATTTATTTTGGCTAAAGCTCTCTAGCTCTGCAGAAAGCTGTTTGGCAGTTTGGTGTTTTGTTTTTCGAGGGGATGACAGTGTTTACTGATTGAGGTCTGAATGGAGAAGGGAAATCCCTTTTAATTTCTGTGGAATAGCACACGGATTGTGTACCCTTGTCTGAGTTTTAAGAATTAAGAAACATATGAAGAATTAAAATTTCAAACACTCATGAAAAACTAATTTCTCCTTTAATATCCTTTAATAATAATTAATATTAATATCCTTTAATAAGAATCCCACATTAAAAATACCAACAGTTAAATAAATTTTTATAGGTCTTTAAAAATGTGATTCTTAAGAGGAGCATTTGGACTGGAATAAAGCTTTGAAAAGGAAAAGATAAGTCAAATTGATTGGGGGATTGAGGAGAGACTCAAAAGAAGTCAGTAATTAAGTAGCTACTTAGAAACTTTTCAATCTGATAACATGGTATTCATTTCCTTTGCATTCAGCAGAAAAGGTTTTTTTATTTGTTTGTTTTTCTATTTTTCCCTTTCTTAATCAAGTTAGTAGAAGATAGGTATTTTGAAGAATAAGAATTATCTTTTATGTTTAAAATTCCTATAAAAGACTGATTAAGTCATTTTAAACTTAACTCCTTCTTAAAATGTTAATCCCAAAAATTTTAAGATGTTCCCCATTCTCTTCCCCATTCCCCTTACAGAGAAGACAACTGATCCACAGGAGAAATGACTAGTCCAAGGTCACAGAACAAGATAATGTTTGAATAATGCACCTCCCACTTAAGCATATTGAGTTTAATAAATTACTTTGTTCACCTAGTGGGGAGCAAAATAGCTAAAAGTCCAGCAGAGTCATTTATCTGATTAAAAATTTATTTTGGCTAAAGCTCTCTAGCTCTGCAGAAAGCTGTTTGGCAGTTTGGTGTTTTGTTTTTCGAGGGGATGACAGTGTTTACTGATTGAGGTCTGAATGGAGAAGGGAAATCCCTTTTAATTTCTGTGGAATAGCACACGGATTGTGTACCCTTGTCTGAGTTTTAAGAATTAAGAAACATATGAAGAATTAAAATTTCAAACACTCATGAAAAACTAATTTCTCCTTTAATATCCTTTAATAATAATTAATATTAATATCCTTTAATAAGAATCCCACATTAAAAATACCAACAGTTAAATAAATTTTTATAGGTCTTTAAAAATGTGATTCTTAAGAGGAGCATTTGGACTGGAATAAAGCTTTGAAAAGGAAAAGCTTATTTAAAAGGTCAACACTGATCTATCTGTTGGGGGCCAATGAATTGTAGATTTTTAAAAGCATGGCTTAATAATTCTGATGACAGTACTTTTCAAAGTTATGCTCTACTGCTATATGCAGAAAATGTAAAAACTGCTTAGTCAGAACTGGTTTTATCAGAATTCTCAACTTGTCTGTAGCCCCAAGGCATTTTGTCAAATTATCTACCTTTTAATGAATAGAAATATTATTTAAACAGTGGAGTCTGAAAAACTCCTCTTCCTGAGTTCAAATTTGACCTCAGACACATACTAGTTGTGTGACCCTGGGCTTACGTAACTGTTTGCCTCAGTTTCCTCATCTGTAAAAAGTGCTGAAGAAAGAAATGGCAAATCACTCCAGTATTTTTGCCAAGAAAACCCCAAATGGGATCGTCAGAGTCAGAGTCTCCTGAACAGAAAAAGTAGCTAGCTGCCCTATTTTTTGGCAGAATGAACCATTTCATTAGTTAATAGATATCTGGATGAATGAAGTCTTCAGTGATTTCCACATCATTGCCCTTTGGCCAGGATGATGATCTGTTTTCCAATCTTCATCTATTTTTTCCATATGTGTAAGTGGTATATTATTTACTTATTCCAATGACAAATATGAATAATATTTGCCGCTTCAATTATCTATGCCAAAATTCTCTCTCCTAAACTTCTGGTTTAATTTGCATCAGCATATCCTTTCAAATAAGTGTTTACCTTTCAAAGCTTTGTTCTAGTCAAAATTCCCCTCTGGCCAAGTGTGAGTGATAACCTTTAAGATCAAATCTGCTTCTTTTATTGTAAGAAATTCTGGTTCCTCTTGCTTGTCATCTATATTTTGTACCTCTGTATGTATCTGTATTGATGTACAGATAGACAGACAGACATCTGACTCCTTGTGTTTTATTGTTGGCCACTTTCTTGAATTTCTGCTTTCTCTTACCAAGCATCTCTATTGCTAGTATTCTCATTGTAATAGGCAGTTTTCTCCTCTTCACAGTCCTTTTTCCTTTTGCTTTTTATTTTAAGGAGTTTTTGATTGGATTTGCAAGATAACAGATAAATATATTTTTGCTTGCCTCTCCTGAGGTTACTTCATCCCAGACCAAGAATTCATCATTTCTTTATTTCAAATTGTCATCCAAAAATCACAATTAGCCTATACATGGAACTAAATCTTAACATTATGAGATTATTTCCTAGAAGAGCAGGGACTCTCTTTTGCCTCTTTCAGTATCCTCAATATTTAGTGCCATTCCTGACCCATCATTGCTGTTCAGTTATTTTTAGCTGTGTCTGATTCTTCATGACTCTATTGGGTTCTCCTGGCCAAGATTCTGGAGTGATTTATCATTTCCTCATGCAGCTTGTTTTTCAAATGAGGAAACTGAGGCACATGGGGTAAAGTGACTTGCCCAGAGTTCCAGGGCAAGAATCAAGAGGCCGGATTTGGGCTCCAGAATAGTCTTCCTAACTCCTGTCTAGGAACTGTACCACCTGGCTACCCCAAAGCAATGTTAGCAGTACCCAGTAACTAGATGAGCTAACTGACTTTATTAAGAAAACTAGTTTTATCTAAAGCTGCTCATTTTCTGTTGTTGAACCTACAGCTTAATAACATGCTGTTATTAAGTGCTTGACAACATCTCGTCTAAAATTATTTCTGGGCTTTGAGAAGAGAAAACTGGGAAGGGCTGTTTCCTAGGCAATATCTACTAGAAAATAGGGGAACGTGGCACCTGGAGAGGGGAGGAAAGGGAAGGCCATCGGTGGGAGTCCTGTAGCGGGTTAGGTTTCCCATCCCTGAAGCTAACTAAATATGGTTGTTTATGATGCCAGTGAAACCATCTAAACCCAAATGTGAGCTCGAGGGCGTGCTGACGGAGGGAGGGGATCTGACCTTGCAGTGTGAGTCATCTTCAGGCACAAAGCCCATCGTGTACCACTGGCAGCGCATCAAGGAGAAGGAAGGGGAGGACGAGCACCTGCCCCCCAAATCACGGATCGGTGAGTCACCTGTCCACTTTCTCTTCAGGCCAGCATGTGAGTTAGGTTGGGAAGTCAAACATATTGAATTCTAAATCTCTACCAGCAATTTCCTCCATGATTTGAGTAAGTTGCCAGAAGTCAATCACTCCACCTATAAAACAGACATCTGGTAGCTAATCCCTCTCTACTTCATGAAAATGGTGTGTGATATTCAGAGGAATTGTGATACAGTGGAAAGAATCCTGGACTTATTGCCTGAAGATCTGGTTCAAATCCCAGTTTTCCCATAATTTATTTGTATGGTGTTGGATTGGCCATATAACCCCTCTAATAATTATCTGTAAAATAATAATAATATTTACCATTTATGTAGAATTTTAAAGTTTGCCAAGCTCTTCATAGATGTTACATACAACTCTGTGAGGTAGGTGCTATTGTTATTCCCCATTTATTTTGGATGAAGAAACTGGTACAAAAGGGGTGTTGTGATGTGCCTTGGGCCACAAAGCTATTAACTGTCTTGGGCAAGATTTGAACTCTAGTTTTCCTTCCTCCAAGACCCGGATTCTATCCATTTTCCTACTTAGCTGTCTTAGGAATAGAGAAATGATGATAATAACCATTGTATTGCCTTTTTGGTTATGAAGAACTAACCTTGCAAATAATAAAGCTCTGTAAATTTGAATTATTTTTATTGAAAGGAAAGAGCAATCTAAATCATTCTTATTTTATTTGCTATTCTCTAGAAGCCTACTATCCCTTAGGAAAGTATCTAAAATGAAAATGCCCACCAATTTCTCCCTCTGGGTTAATAGTGAATTATGTTGGTCAATCAATTTGTATTGATAAATTATTTATATACCCACAGTGCAAATTAGGTAGCAATGAATCTGCCTAGGAAGAATTTACAATCTGTCTTTCTGTTTTATGTTTAAGATTATGAAAATCCTGGGCGTGTTTTGCTGCAGAATCTCACTTTATCTGCTTCTGGACTATATCAATGCACAGCAGGCAATGAGGCTGGGAAGGAAAGCTGTGTGGTTCGAGTGACAGTGCAGTGTGAGTATGGGAGGGCAGCGGAAGCACCACGAGTAAGTATGGGAGGGTAGCAGCAGAAGGAGGAAGTCTTGCTCTCTTGAGAGACTGTGTTTCAGGGACAGAAATTCTGAGCATGAACAAGGTCAAAATCACAGTTCTATTTCCCAGAATGATTTCATAATTTCCCAGGTGACTTGGGAATTTTTATTCTATCCAAGTTTAGGAGGATACTTACAAACAAAAATGAAGAGTTTATCAATCCATTAAATGTATGTAGTAGCCTATCTATCCTTCCCCAGGAGGATCACAGGGAGCTAAAGAAAATTAACATTTTTTTTTTTTAATAGGCCTATACCACTAGTCATTCAAAACAAGAATAAAAGCGTTTTTTTAAAAAAAACATATAAAGAAGTGCCTATTTATTGCTGGAGGAGGAGGTTGGTAGGAAAGGAAGTAGAAGAGGGAAAAAAATCTTATTTGAAAAAAATCTAGAATTAAAACACACACATAAACAGAATGTCCCTAAAGATACAGCTAAATATGGCTTTTTAACAATTTCCTCTCATCAGTTTGTCAGCTTCAAACTTTCAAAGAGGAAGTCTGCATTCTACCATGCAGCAGGCTAATAAGGTCTGCTTAGTGTAGAAAGCAGTTTCTTGGTCTTGTGCTCTGAAGATGTTCCAGTGTGAGCCTCATAAAGAACAATTGATTGCTGATATATATATTTTTTAAGATATACGATGGCTCCATAGGCATAGGGGTCTAGAGATGAGCTACTACAGATGAATCTTGAGATAAACTATTTGAGTACATATGGTAAACTGATTCTCCTAATAGAAGCTGCAGGCATTTCAGAGGTAGGGAAATAGTTCAGGGAGCTTCAAACCCCAACTACTTAATAAATATAAATCTGCCACAGCCTTTTTAAGTCTCTATTCTCACATCTATAAAATGGGAAGAATAAATCCCAACCTATCTACCCCTGTGGCAACTGAAAGGTGAAATGACTGAGGAAACAAACGTTCAATCTTCCAAGCACATTGATTTATTCAGCAATGCATGGCATTTGCCCAAGAAAAGGGCCTTAACCTTCTTATTTTAGGCCTTTACTTAGAATTCAGAGGGAAATTTTTATACATTAAAACAATCAAATAGGAATAACTAATTAAAAGGAAATACAACATCAGACAATCTGATTTCTCACTAGAAGAAAGATTGGGATATTCCCAGTTGGATATCCCTCTTCCAACACAATTGAACAGTGTGCAATTCTCTGAAATTAGGAAAAGAGGTGAAACATTCCTCCCAAGTGTTTGTATGCAAGGGAACATGGAAATAATTTATTGATCAGCATGGGGCCAGTTTTTAGATAAAATATATGGCTTGCTTGAGATGTACAAGTTTAAGAAAACTTCTTGCTTCAGTCTTTGCATCTGGCTAAGTTTTTGGTCATCATAATCTAGGACATTAGTTAAGAATCTCTAAATAGCAGGTAGATGTGGTCTAGTTTTCCAGCCATACAGGGCTAGGTTCAAACAATACAATAAGATTTTCTCCCAGTTCCCACAATTGAGTAAGCTTTTCTCACCAAGACAGAATTTGGATTAGGCCTATAAAACAAAAGGGAACTGAGCTCGCTCCAGAACTGAGCCATAAAATGAAGTCAGTGTGGTTCACTCAATTATCCACCAACACCTGCCATTCTAATCCCCTCAATTTCTTCCCCAAGTTGTGAGTAAAATATTTCATAAACTAAAGAATACAACATAAACATGAACCATTTGTTATTATTATCATTATTATTGTTAGGCTAGATGTAGAAATTTAGAGGTTCTGAGTAAAAATTGGGGAAGAAAAATATCAAGTAGTTGAGTGATTTCCTAGCCCTCCCTGAATCCTACTTTTACGTTCTTGTGTCTAAATCTCACCCTGTGTCAAAACTAAAAATTCCTTTTAAATTCATTTTTATTATGGGGGAAGGAGAAGACAGAGAACAAGAAAGGAAAAGGGTATAAGCAAAAAGTTACTCATTTGCCATCTTTAGAATAGTTGTTCCAAATCTCAGCTTTTTTAATGAACTTAATTGCAAAAATATAGAAAATGATGGTGACCCACCACAGATAAGTATGGTGGTAGTTGTTTTATACTCTAGAGGGAAGCACTACATAACCCATTCTGAGGGTGGTATTTTCTAAGTGTCTGGTTTTTTCAGCTCATGTCCAGTTCTGATTCTGCTTTCTGAGGATACAGATGTACAAAGCATTGGCATGGTTGCGGGTGCAGTGACAGGTATAGTGGCTGGAGCCCTGCTGATTTTCCTCTTGATATGGTTGCTCATCCGAAGGAAAGACAAGAATAGATATGAAGAAGAAGAGAGACCCAATGAAATCAGGTAAAAAAAAAAATCCCTAACCTGTTTTAGGATCTTTTACTTCATTTTCTGTTTAAAAAAGAAAAAAGAAAGAAAAAGAGAAAAAAGGGAGAGAAAGAAATAGAGAGACAGGGAGAGAGGGAGAGAAGAAGGAAGAAGGGAAGAAAGAAAAAAGAAAGACTTCCCAATCACCTATATAATCAGGATTATTCTTGACTCTTTTCACTGCCTTAATTCCTGTACATCCAATCATTTGCCCCAAGTCTAATTGATTCTATTTACCTAACATCTCTAAAACATGTCCTGTTTTTAGTATTCATTTTGCCACAAACCTGATTCAGGCCCTTTCACTTGCTAACTGGTGTTCCTGCTTCTATACTTTCTTCACTCTGATTCTTCATTCACGTAACTGCCAAAATAATTTTTTCTAAGACACACATCTAACCCTGGCTATTCAAGAACCTTTGACGGCCCTCAAAGATTCAATAAAATTTCTCAGTCTTCAACAATCTAGGTTCCATATATACTTTGAATAACTTACTCTCACACATTTTTGCATTCTAGCCAAATTAGATTACTAGCTGTTCCCCAAACACTCTATCTTGTACCACCATGCATTGACAAAGCCATCCTCCATACCTTTAATACTTTCTTCTGAGAATTTTTACTAAGACTTAGCTCACATGCTACTTCTGTGATAACCTCCCACTCAAATCACCTTTACTACTCTACATGTTATTTTTCCACCAGCACCCAACCCCAGTAGAGCATAAATTCCCGTTTTGTTTTTTATTTCTCAGCACCTAATGTATTGCACAGGGTAAGTGCTTAACAAATGTTTGTTGAATTCACTTAAATTGAATTCTGGATCAAACTTTGTGGTTATAAGCAATATGACAGCAAGCACTCCCAATTTCTTCTTAAATGCCTCTTAGCCATGCATCAGAGATTCCTCACATTGAGTGTTCTTTTAGTTAGGGTAGTCTAGCCCAGAGATATAGTGCTTAGTAAAGTGCTTTTCTGGGTCATTCCTAAGACAGTAAAAAAGACCCTATAATTCTTTTAATGAAATAGTATTATTGTAATACAGCTAAACAAGGAGCATGATCTAATAGAATCAGCACTGGACAAGAAATCATCTCTTCTAATTCTAATGTTCTTTCTGTTAACAACTAGATATGTGACTTTGGGCTGGTTAAAACCTCATTGAACCTCAGTTTCTTCATCTATAAAATGAGGATACCCTGCCAAAGTAATAGAAGTTCTGTTAGGACTGAATGGGATTAAAAGAGGTGGGAACACATTGAAAGGGCCATAAAGAGCAAGAATTGTAAGATGGTCCAGGACTAGGATGCCCACTCAACTTTATAGGTCTGATTTATTTGCATATTAATGATTTTCATATACTCTCAAAGTTGGAGAGTATTTCAGAAATAATTTAGTCTTATATTTACTTATACTATAAACCCAAAGAAGTCCAACCCACATTTGTTAGAATGCTTTTCTTCATATTGAGTTAAAGCCTGTTTTCCTATTATCTTCTATCCCAAGGCCCTAATTTTGCCCTGTGGGGGCATAAGTTTTCATTACTTTTCCTTTCAAAACTTTCTGTCTTTGTTCAAAGAAAACTTATATAGTGCACTTGAAAGAATTATCCAGTCCCATTTAAGGGTCCAGAGATGTGACCATGCTTCTGGATTATCTTTCTCAGTCTTTTTCTGTTTTCCTATTTGTTTCCCATTTCCAATTAGACTCTTTTGCTCTTTCCATTTTCTCAGCACATACACACAAATAAACATTGACACCTTCCCCTCAACACGCTGACAGAAAGCTGTCCCTTCTAAGCTCGCTAGCACTTTTTCTCTTACCTTAATGCACAATGTCCCCTACACACTTGAATGACTTTTTTAGGGCTTGAGCCCCCAACCAACATCCCTCAGCAGGAAGCAGTCACCTGGGAACACCTTTCTTATCCATTCCTTTCTCTCTTCTCATGCTGTCACTTCACCCAGGCCCTCAGGGCTTTTCCACCTTCTAGCCTCTGCTGACCTGTCAAATAGATCTTCCGTGTCACCTTCACCTATTAAATAAACTGCAAGGCTGCCTTTGTCTCCACGATCGAATACAACATTCTCTGTTTGGCCCATAACCTTTCCAATCTTGTGATATTTTACTCCTCTCTACTTATCATGAGTCAGACCCAGTGACGGGAGCAAACAGGACATCCCCGCTTCTGACTAGACATTTCCACTCTTTTGTCTCAAATTACCGCTGTTCTCTTCCTCCTCACTCTGCCTCCTGGCTTCCTTCCGGTCCTATCTAAATTCCCACCTTCCACAAAAAGCCTTTCCTGATTGATCTCTTAATGCTAGCGACTTCCGTCTGAGATTTATTCCAATTTATTGTTTATAGATTATGTATCATAGCTGTTTGCACGAGCCCTTGAGAACAGGGACTTGCTTGTTCTTTTTGTTTGGGCCTTGATTGCTATTTCCGGCCTTTGCCACGGTGCCCAGCAGAGAATAAATGCTCACTAAATGCTTGGGGTCCAAGAGCCCCTCTGCAGTTGGGCTTTCTCCCCTGAACGCTAATTCCCTCATTTCCGTCTGCAGGGAAGACGCGGAGGCCCCCAAAGCTCGCCTGGTGAAGCCCGGCTCCTCCTCCTCCGGCTCCCGGAGTTCTCGCTCGGGCTCCTCCTCCACCCGTTCCACAGCCAATAGTGCCTCCCGAAGCCAGAGGACGCTGTCCAGTGAGGCTGCCGCGCAGCCGGGGGCAGCCTCCCACCCCTACAGCCTGGTGGGCTCCGAAGCGAGAGGCCCGGAGCCAAAGAAAGCCCACCACGCCACTCTGTCCAAAGCGGGGGCCATCCCCAGCACGGTCCCCAACCAGAACCGAGCCTTCCAAACTGTCTGAGCGGAGGCGGACCCTCCTCCCAATCCCCCTGTGGCGGTCAGAGTCTCGTACCCCCATTCCGGTACCGGGAACTCGGGCACCAGCGCCCAAGCCCTCAGGGTAGTGGAGAGGTGGTGGCGATGACCTCAAGCATTGCCAAGGGCCGCGCTACGAGTGCTTTGTTTTACCTGGACACCAAATAAGGATGAGATGTGAACTGAGGCCTCCACAAAGAGGCGTTCCGTCGTGCTTTAAGACTGGAACGGGCAGGAGCAGCTCGTTTCTACTTATCTCGTAGCCAGGAACCTGGGGAGGGATGAGCATGCTAGAGCCTATTTGGCATCACTACTCTGATTTACGATTTCCAATAAGAAATAGGGTTTTGCTCATAATTTCCTATGCACCTGTACAGACACCTGTTGAGTTACTAGATTTATGCAAATATCCAAGCAGGATCCACCGAGATACGGGTTATTCAGATAGCCTTAGAGTTTACTCACCTGCCCAGTCTAGTTGGTTCACTAATTCTGAGAGCACTGAAACACAGAACCCTGACTCTCATCCTGCTTTTACTTCACTTGTGGGGAGGCTTGGCCCCCAGTTTTAAAGGGGAATAGAAGAGGTCCAAGAAAAACATGAAGCAAAGGAGTCTTCTATATTTCATATGCTTGGAATCTTCCTACTTAATGGCAAAATTCTGTAAACAAATAAACTAAAAACTTCTCCAGGGACGAGCTAAAGATATAGAGTTTTGTTAAGGGGATTTCTGAGAAATATCAAGAATATAATTATAAGGCCATCTTAGCTTTTCTTTCTTTCCTGTCTACCAGGATTTTTGCTTTGGGAGTCTATATAGGAAGAAAATGTTCATTATGTGTTTTGAAAAAGTTCTAAGAAAGTGGTCTTCAAGAGAGGAGAAATTCTTAGTGGATAACTCACATTTATAGTGCTATTTACAGTTTGGAACATACTAACTCTGACTCTCCCAATCCAATGAATAGTGCAATTATTCTTATCCCAGTATTTCAGATAAATAAACTAAGATTCAAAGGGACCTGATGAATTAACTTATAGCCACCCACTACCTGGACCCAATTCCTTCAGCTTTTTGTTCAGTGCCCACTTCACATGCTGCCTCTTCACACCATGCTGCCTCTGAATGTTATGGACTTCCCCTGAAAATATTATTTCTTTTCTCTTTCTGAGACCACAAGTAACCCACATTTCAATACTGAATGAATAGAAAGAGGGTTGTCTTTTTGACATTTGTTTCTAAGGAGTGCTAAAAAGACTCTAAGGAGTTCTGCCTCCACTTGAGGAATTCTGCCTCTTATTCCATAATAGGTATGGCTCTAGTAATCTTGGGGATTCTTAGGATTTGAAAGATATTGCAAACCAGGGCTTGATATGATTTCTGATGGCAAATATTAATTATTCCCTTTTCTTGGGAGAGTGAAAAGGAAAGAGGAGAAGTAAACTTTTATTAAGCTCTGGGTAGGCTAAGCATTGGGAGATACAAATACAAACAATAAGGACAATTTCTGTCCATAGAGAGCTTGTGTTCTAAGGAGGACACAGACTACAATTTAAAAGGGAGGAGGAAGTGCCAAAATGTATCTGGCCACTGAAGGGAAACAGCCAGGAAGGTGGAGCAGATGGTGGTAAGATAGGTTTGGCCAATAAGAGAATTCCTTTCCAAGTCTTAGACCATTAGCAGAGATTTCTGTGCTTCTCCACTTCCCTTGCTAGAGGTAATACAAAACCAAAGTTGGGAAATGATTTTGTGGTGGGAGGGCTAGCGGGCCAAGTCCTGGTCAGGCTTGATTTTCTGTCACTTAGCTCACAGGTTAAATCTTTGGCAGCTAACTGTTTATCAGTTGGCATCTTAATGGGGGAGGGGAAGAATCCAATGGGAATAGAGAATAAAAGTTGGGGGTGAGGATGGGGTAGGAGCCTGCCAAATCAAATTTCTTTATTATTTTATAGTTTTATCTATGTTGTTTCAAAAATCATCTCTTCTACTTATGGCATGATGACTCTTCCTTTAAACAGATCCAATTTCCTTTTCCAGAGCTGGTGACACTATACACCCCACCCTCCTCCTGCCCTGTCCCAACACACATATACAGTCCACTCAAATTTCACTGTCTACTGAGGTGTCCTTGGGAATAAATGCAGTAGAACACAAGGGCAGAGTCTTACGAGAGAAAAGGTAAAGCTAAAGATGGAATATGTCTTCTCAAATGAAAGTCAGGAAATTGTAAGTATTCTACTGGAGACAATAGTTTAATTGGCAAGTATTTAGCAAGGTTACTTATTCCATCAAGCTGTTAACTATTCCACAGTTAAACTCATGGTTCGTCACACAATATTATATTCATTTATAATACCCTTATTGGTTCTATACAAAACTAAGCAAAAAAAAAAAAAAAAAAGATGGAGAGGTTGGGGCAAGGTATTATTCTATGGAATCTGCTTTGGAACCTGTGAGCAATATCTTCAACTGAATTAAGATTACATTGGAATTCATAGCCTTTCCAAATTTCTATGGAGGTCTCACTTATATTTTCAATAATTTGCTATTTTGAATTTTGATTAGTGTCCCAGATTTCCAAAATATCTCAGCGTCCTGCCTAAACCTTCATCAATAGAAGTTTGTCCTCTTTGGATGAAGAGAAACAAAGTTGGCTCTTTTGAAGAGGCTAGTTATAAGAAGACTAAAACTACTGTCTAATGTTCAATTGTTTTGGAACTCTTTTCATCGTGGAAATGTACAACAGATTCATAGTACAGATTGTTACCCTGGAGATAAAAATTAGGAAGGAAGCTGCTGGGATATTTATTTAGAGAACCTTTTCCTGGTAACTCTGGAGGTCTGAAAATAAAGGCAGAACTGTTGCTATTCCAACCTGTATTCAATTAATCACTTATTCTTTAATAAGGGACTAAAAAAGGGACCAAAAAAACCTCAAAAGTTGGAAGAAACTTTGTGCATGAAAAAAATTTGGTTTGCAAAAAGAGGATGCAAATGGAATGTTGATGTTTAGAAAGGAACCATTTTAATAAAAATATGTAAACCAAACAATTTTACATATTATTGTATTTAAGACAATGTTACACTGTATATAAACTTTTGAAGTAGAGTCGCTTTATGTATTTTTTCCCCAATTATGTTGCTAAACTGAAATTATTCTTCTCTTACCTGGTAAGAATTTAGTGTGGCTGGATCATATTTGAGCAACATGAAAGTCAAATATTTATTTGATTCTTTTGAATCAACAGTTAAAAAAAAATAAAGGCGATGCAATAAGATAATTTACAATTCACATAAATTGTACTGGAAAAGTGTTCATCAGCTCTGTTGCTCAAATAAAGAACAGAAGGACTGAAATAGACCAAATATGATCAATTTAAGGTCAGCTACATGTGGATAGAAGTTCAAGCCTGCAGACAAGAAGACTTATCTTCCTAAATTCAAATTTGGCCTCAAATACTTACTGGGTATGTGACCCTAGGCAAGTCACTTAACCCTGTTTGCGTCAGTTTCTCATCTGTAAAATGAGCTAGAGAAGAAAATCACAAACCACTCCACCATTTTTACAATAAAAATGCCAAATGGTCTCTGAAGAATTTACCAAAACAAAAAACAATGTAAGGACACAGCACAAAATAGCATTTCAGATGTGGTAAGGCAGATGAAAGTCTAGCCTTAGCCAACTTTTCAAGTGTCTGCAAACCTCAAGAAGTTAATACAATTTATTAACAAAGTAAAATTGGAAGTTTGAGTTTCTGCTTCAAGAGCAAAGGCCAAGGATACTACTAATATAATACATCAATTACTACTAATATAATACATCAATTCTTTAAATTTGTGTAGCATGAAAAGATTAGTTTCTACAACCCACTATTAGGTCGGGAGAAAGTAAATAGATTATTTCCTCTGTTTGCTAGAAGAAACACAGTTTCAGGCCTTTCCATAAGGCCTGAAAATTAACAACATTCAATTATTCATTCAAAAAAAACATTAAACCTTTACTGTGTGCATAATGCTGTGCCAGCTGTTAAGGGAGATACAAAACTTGCATAGAAGATGGTCCCTGTCTTGTAGTCCCTGTCTTGTAGTGGCACAACTCATAAACAAAAAAATCATAGACAAATATGGAAGAGATGTTGGAGGTAGGTTATCTAGTCTAACCCCTTCATTTTATAGGTAAGAAAACTGAGGCTCAGAGAGTTTAATTGATTTATCCAAGATTACAGTCACTATGGCATATCTACAATATAAACTCAGATCTTCTGACAAAATCTGCCACTAGATGACTGATAGTTACTTGATGGTAAGTGAATTAAAGACGTGCCCAACAAAAGATTCTGGGGAGTGAGGAACAATTCATAGGTTGCATTTGAGACAGGATTTAAAGACTACCTAGGAAATAAACTGGGAAAAGAGGCTGGATATTGCAGGTTTAAAAAATAGAATAAACAATGGCTAGAATTAGGAAAAACCAGTGTGTGGGCTGAGCACAGAGAGTAATATGATTGCTGGAGGAAAAAAGTGCAAGGAGTGAACTACTGTAAGGTAAAGTTGGAAAAGTAGGGTAGTAAGGGAGGCCAGGGAAACAGATTTTAACTTTGTGTTATGTGCTATATCATGCAGTGAAAAACCTGCAAGCAAAATGGTGAGTGACATGAAGACATCATAGGGAAGCTGAGTCTGCTTTACTGAAGAAAGCAAACTGGAGGCAACAGTAAGGAAGTTATTGCCATAGTCTAGCCAGCAGGGTCTGTAGTTGGGGGGTGGCAATGAGAAAAGAGAGTGGACAGAGGTGAGAATAGGTAGGGCTTGGGAAGTGTTTGATGGAAAAGTTCAACATAGAATCTCAGACAGAAATAGAGAAGTCAGGAGAAGATTTAGGGGGGACATAATGGGTTTGAGGGAATGTTGAGAAATCCAGATAAACCTAATGGGATCATAAAACCAGAAGGTACCTCAGTGGTTACATGGTCCCAGAACCAGAAACAATCAAGTAGCTGGGGGCTTGCCCAAAATGTCCTAGGAGGTCTGCTGTTTACCTATCCCTCACAGTCATTTATCTGGTACATCTTCATCACATGGTCCTCTCAGGCCTGCCTTCCCCAAGTGTCAACTGCCCTTGAAACGTCACTAAAATATCTAGGATGAGCAATAAGATCAGAAGTCCTGAGCCCTATTTACTTCTGCTCTCCTGTAACCCTCCTGTATTATTTATTTGTTGAATTCATAAGTGATGCTAAGTTATCACCTACATTTTCCTTTTATTCATTGTTTTCTGGTGCTCACTGAAACTGGTCCCCATTACGGCATTCTCTCCAAAGCCCTAGATGAGCTGCCTTACTTCTTGCTCCCTCCTGCCACTTTATACTTTATTTCCTTTAGAATTTGCTCCATCTTGTCCAAATGCTTGCATGGCCCTCCAGGTCATTCCTCCACAGTTGCTTCTGTATCTGCCTCACAGCCTCTCCCTACCTCATTCTCTCCTTTGAACATCATGGTCTCTGATTGTCTCAGCTTCCTTTGCCTCCAACCTACCTCTTTCACCACACTCTTCCCACACCATCCACCCAAGCCTTTACTCAAAGTGAAGGAAGAACTCTCCAAAGATTATAAGGATATATAATTATTAAAAATAGCAATTTCCCTTCACTATTTTCTGATTCAAATGCCTAAGAAAACCACTTTGTTGTCTACAGATATCTTGCCAATTATTTAGGCTGATTTGTCTCTCTCTGCTGCATGTCACTGCTCTTTTCCACCTTTACTTGAATGTAAGAAAAGTAAATTAAAAAAGAAACTAACATCAATAAAGTTCCAAATTGAGCAGCTCTACCGAAATCAATCCCTTTAATATTTGTGGAATCTCTGTAATGTCCAAAGGAGAGACAAGACATCATGGAGGAGATTGAAACCATCAGCTAAAATGAGAATTTTTGGATCATATGAGAATTTTCATAATGTATACTGTCCTCCAGCAGAGATCAACATGACTATAGTTAGAAAGTTAAACTTATGGACATATTTCCTTGGGGCTCCTCACATAATGAAATGAATCACTTTTGGTTTCTGAAAGGTAATAACTTTCTTTATTGGATTGTAGAGGCATAGCTCTACAACTAGAAGAGACTCTAAGGTCCATCTAATCTAATTCCTTCATTGTACAGATAAGGAAATTGGAGCTCAGAGAAATTAAATAATTCACTCAAGATCACATCTGGAGTGAGGAGTAGAACTGGGGTTTGAACTCTTATTCTGTGACTCAAATTCTAGGCTTTTCTGACTACACCATAGACTCCCAAACATTTTGCTTTCTTTCCTACCAAACAAGCATTTTACAAAGTGTCTATTATGTACCAAGCACCATGTAAGGGTTCCACTTTGCAAAGTTCTGCCTTTATGGAGTTTGATTTCGATAGAAGGAAATGCCAAGTACATTTCCAAGTATATAGACATTAGATGAATGAATGAAAAGGCACTTAGTAAGAGCTTATTAAGGGCCAAACACAAACTGAAAAATTAAGTCAATTCCAATATAACATAAAAAGGAAATTTCACCTGCAGGACAGAAGAAAGGGTCCAGAAGTCCTAATGGTACACCATAGGACTGATAACAAAACTCAGAACTCCGTAGGTTACATATAAAGAGAAAACAGTGCCAGAGAGAAGAGAACAAGCATTATTAAATGTCTTTAATCTGCTGGGCATTTTGTAACACTTCACTAGAACCTTAGGAGATGTGCCATTATTATCCCCATTTATTTTATTTTAATTTTTACATTTGAAGGAACTGAGAGGATTAAATTACTTGCCCATTCACACAGCTAATATCTCAGGCTAGATTTAAACTCAGGTCTTCTTGACATTTGGCCCACCACTCTATCCAGTGAGCTATCCAGAACATTGCAGGACAAAGAAAAGGCACAGAAAATGAAAAGGGCTGATAGTCCCCCCTCTCATTAGAAGAAATCTTGTCCAAGCTTTTTGAGTAGTGAAGTAGCTTGAATTAAGATAGATGACAAGATGATTGAGTGCTCCTGTATAATATACTCTTCCTGCAGCCTGGATGCTCCATGACTCTCAAATAACGTGTGGGGAAAGGGAAAAATCAGAGGGGTTAAAGGGTAGGCTGTTTCCATACTATCAGGGCTTTCCACCAAGCTAACCTGGATGGGTTTTATATTGTTTTCCTCATAATTATAACTTTTTATTGACAGAGCCCATGCCTGGGTAATTTTTTACAACATTATCCCTTGCACTCACTTCTGTTCTGACTTTTCCCCTTCTCCCTTCCCCCTCCCCCAGATGGCAAGCAGACCTATATATGTTAAATATGTCACAGTATATCCTAGATACAATATATGTGTGCAGAACCGAAAAGTTCTCTTGTTGCACGGGAAGAATTGGATTCAGAAGATATAAATAACCCGGGAAGAAAAACAAAAATGCAAGCAGTTTACATTTATTTCCCAGTGTTCTTTCTTTGGGTGTAGCTGCTTCTGTCCATCATTGATCAATTGAAACTAAGTTAGATCTCTTTGTTGAAAAAATCCACTTCCATCAGAATACATGATGGGTTTTATATTTAAAAACAAACAAAAATTAAGGGGGAAAGGGGAGGCCCTTAATAGTTGGGAGGACCCATAAAAGCTTTAAATGAGAGGTGGCATTTGAGCTGTTTTAAAGGACTCAATAAAAGCTAAAGTAAAAGAGGAAATGCACATTCAAAATATGGAGGAAAGGCTATGCATGTGAATCACGCTTGAGAAATGGAAGGAAGGGGAAGTTTGGTGGACTGTGGAACTCATGAAAAGGAATAATGTATACCAACCTAAAAACATCTTCGTATCATGGAAATAAAAAGTCAGAAGACCTGGGTCTTCCCAGCTTCACTTTCTTCTGTTACAAGTTGACAATAATATTTTCACTCATAGGGTTTCTTTGTGGATTAGATTAAAGTAGGGTAATCCATTTTAATATTGTACAGAAATAACTGTGCTCAACAATTACATATTGAGTCTAATAAAGGCCATGAAACATTGAAGATATAATTTGGAGGGTGTATGATAGTATCTATGATCCTAAAGAGATTGATGACAGACCAGGCTCCATACAAACATCAATCATTTGTTAACTTTCAAATTTAGAATTTGTGTAAGAGGGTGGGGTAAGGAGGTGATAAGAGAAAGGAAAGACAAAGGACTCTTCCTTGTATCTTCAGGGCCTAATTTATAGATCAATTGACAAGAAACTTTTATTAGCCACAAAAAAATGATTGCAACATAATTTGTCTTGAAGGATTTTGAAAGCTTCCCTGGTATAAAATAAGAACATAACCACACCCTTTACTGACTCAGTGTTCCCACTAACTAGTTTCCTTTACTTTCAGAAATGTTCTAGACTTCATTTTGAATTGCTGAAAGTTTATCCTTACTTTCTTAAATTAAATGGGGCTAAATGCTAATTGTTCCCATCCAGAATCATTTCTAAAGTAAAAGATTTTTCAGTCTATAACTCCTACTCTCCTCTCCCACCACCATACAAATACTGATTGGATAGTCCTTAAAATGAAGCCCAAATTTCTTTTAATACTTACTCTGCCCACAGGCCTACCTCATATTTTACTCAGTTGCCTTGTAGAGATTTCTTTTCCCACTGCCTTGAGATTCAATCTAATTTCATCAATAAAAAAACAAACAAACAAGGGAAGGATTGGTGCTTTAGCTTTTATTTTGTGATTTGCCACTAGGGATGGCATTTTCATTACCAAGCCTTATTTTCAAAAATTGAATATATGCAATTGCTAACGTTATGAAGAGGGCAAGAGTGAAGTTTATTATCCATCAGAGCCTCGATCAGATTTATGGACTATGAATTACTGCTTAATATGGACACTGTCAAAATTCTAGCAACAGCTATAAGCAACTAGGAAGTTGACATATCTGTTTTGTGTCCTTCAATTATTTCAAGATTGCTTAGGAAGGACCTGCCCTTATAGACCTTGTTCTGTTCTCAAATCATTTGAGGACTCGGGGAAAGGTTGCCTCATTTGCTGCTTGCTCACCTTTGCTACACTTCGTTATGAAACACGGAATACTTTCACTCCAAAGAAACAAAGGGAGGCTCCTATGTTAGAAATGGTAACCTGATTGCAACCTGAGGTCTCAGGTCTCCTTTGGTGGAAAAAGAAAGTCTACTGTTCTGTGATCTTGGACAAGTCATCTTTTTTGGGTCTCATTTTATTTTGTAAAAGGAAAGGGTTACATTAGATCCCAAGTTTAAAAATCTATGATCTTAAAAAAAACCCAAAAACCTATAATCTTGTCGGTGGAGTAAGAAAAATATTGCAAGAAAAGGAAAAGTGCTTTTAATAAAAGATGTGAGGCTCTAGAGAAGAGTAATTTATATTATACTGGGAGATGAAAATTCTTCTGCCATATAAAGATGTTAACTTAGGCTAGGGGATAACTTGAGTTACTTTGGGCTTGGTATTACCTCCTAAACAGATGAAACTGAGACGCAGATATTTAGATTTTTATCTGAACTCCAATCTTTGTCTACCCCTCCCCCTTCCACTAACTAGTTATGCTTCCCGAATCCTGGACCTGCATTTTTCTTCATTTTTAGGTTCACATGGGCGGTAATAGAAGGAATGGGGGAAAACAATAAAAGAAAAAAGGGATGCAGAGTAGAAGCAAAAAAATAGCTCTTAGGAGCTTGGGGCGTGTGTGTAAGTGCCGGCTTCAGCTTGCTTTTCTCCTGCAGAAAATAACCATAATGACACCGTATTTTTTTGTAGCCCTTTCTAGTTTCTAAAGCATTTTCACGCTGCCCAGTGGCATGGCGAATGAGGTGGAAATTGAGTGCTCTTAGGTTTATTCCTCAGTCACAAAACTAGGAGAAAAAATGAAACTGGGTGGGGTGGCAGATTTTTAAGACCATGAAGAGCAGAGCCGGATCTGTTACTGAAAAGATCTGATAATTTCCCCGGACAGCCCACAGCTGTCTCAACATGGAGGAAAACATCCAGGGATTATCACAGGGTGGGTGTTGGTGCAAAGGGGTTGGTTCGAGAAAGATCCAGACTCCAAGTAACCATTAGATTTATGGACGCGTTTTACTAAGCGCCAGGAGGTTGCTCTCCTTCCCATCCCCCACCTATCTCCTCTAAGGCAAGGACGGGGGCGGGGTGGATGACCTCTAAGCTCCTTTCCAGCTGACATTCTGGGTATGGGGACTCTGGAATTGGCCACGGATGGACCCTTTAGTCCGCAGTCGGGATTTTGTGTCTAGTACTCTCAGGACGCTGCAAGACGCCCACTATGGCCCGAGGGAGGGTGTGTGTGAAAGGGGCCTAGTAAGGGGTCCCAGGTCCGGCCTTCCTCCACCTCGTGGGGGGGGGGAGGGGGGAAGAGAGAAAGAGAGAGGGAGAGAAAAGGAGGAATGATCAATACTGCGCACTCTCCTATTTCCCCAGACCGCTGGCCCGGCAACGCCAAGGTCCAAATCCCAGGAAAAGAAAACCCGACACGCCTAAAGGTCTGGGAAGGCGCAACCCAGCCTCACGGGAAGAAACATGAGGACAAATTAAGCGGCGACCATTTTGTTCCCTCTTCACTTCCGCCTTTCCCAAGAAAGGCTTCCCCTCCCCCCACGGCCCCGTCTGGACCCCGGTGGTAATCCGCACTCGCGAACAGCACCCCCCCAGAATTCTCCCCTCCCGGGGCGTGATTGGTTGTTTTCTCGGTTGCCTTTCTAACTCTTTTTCTCCTTTTGTATCCCCCAGCGCATGCTCGGATTCCTAGAGAAACGCTAGGCACCATTTTCTCTCTCCGCCCGCAACTACGGAGGGCTCCCGCGCGCGGGTTCCCATTAGCTCCGCCTATCTCTCCTATTCTCTTCCCCGCCCTTCCTTTCCCGGACAGCGGGGGCGAGAATGAAAGTTCGAGAACGCGGAGGGATTTCACGTCACGGCTACGAGGGGCGGGATGAGGAGGGAAAGGGAGAGGCCTGAGGAGGGGGAACAGCTCCTTTCATTGGTCCATAGCCGGTGGCGGTGTCACTATTGGACAAGAGCTCCAAGATGGGCAGCTGGGATGGGCGGCTCCTTTCTGGAAGGTTCGGCGACGGGGTATAAAAGGCTGGGGGGCAGGCGGAAGCCGGTCTACTCAGCGCAGCAGCAGCCCTTCTTTCTCCACAGCGGTCAGCTACGACCCCCGACTCCCCAGGTAAGGCCTAAGGAAACGGTTCTAGGCTTGCTTTTAATTGTGGTTTGCTTTACAAATTTCTATTTTTGCAATCGGTACTAAATGAACCTAATTGCTCGGGAGGTTTTGTGGGTTTTTATTGCAGTGCATACCTTACCAAGAAAACTGGCTGAATTTTTTCATATATGGATATACAGTGGGGGACCGGCACATTAAGGAAACGAGCCGTATTTGCCGTTTTCTTAAAATTAAAGGGAAAAAAGATTTTCTCCATGGTATTGCAAAGCAAAATCCGCAATGCCGAACGCGGGCGGGGTTGAGATGGGAGCACGGGAAACAGAAAAGGGGGGGCAGCCACTCGCAAAGGATTGCAGAGGACTCGCGGAGGGGGCGGGTGGGGGAGGGGAAGCGGGAGCGAAGGGACGCGCAGGGCCTTCTGGGGCTTAGTTCTTGTTACTGAGGCTTTGCGGGTGTCACGGGGTCAAGGTGGGGACGTCCTGACGAGATTTTCCGTTTGGACCGCGTGGCTAGAGTTAAGGAGCTGAGGCAGTGTGCATGCTGGGTAATGTAGTTCAAGTGTACCACGTGGCTTTTCTCTGCCGTGCCTACTCGGCTTACATCAGAAATCCTCACCCAATAAAAGGGAGTAGGCAACTTGGCTTAAAACCAGTGGTTGGGAGTTTAGGAGAAGCCACCAAAAATAGCTGGGGCCATTTTGTCCTTTTTTAAAGGGGGAAGGTGGGGTGGAGCCCCGCCGCCTCTTCTGGCCCAGGCCACGTGCACAGCCAAAATCCTTTTGTGGGGTGGTGAAGTTTCTCTGGCTGGAGTGTAGAATAAATAGCATTTATTATAGAACCTCCAACCAAAATTTTCCTTACTTGGGGACAGCCTCGCAGTTAATAGAAAGGCTATTTCTAATTTCCTTTTGCTGGTTATGAGATTGCTAATGTATAACTAATGTCTTTAAATGTATTTTCGTTGCAGCAACCATGTCGAAGGGACCCGCAGTTGGCATTGATCTTGGCACCACTTATTCCTGTGTGGGAGTCTTCCAGCATGGGAAAGTGGAGATCATCGCTAATGACCAAGGAAACAGGACCACCCCCAGCTACGTCGCCTTCACCGACACAGAACGATTAATCGGTGATGCTGCAAAGAATCAAGTTGCAATGAACCCCACCAACACAGTTTTTGGTAAGAAATCAAGCCACAGTACTAAAATATATTTTTGAATAATAGAGAATTAGAACCTAGTAGTAGAAAAAGTGTTAGACTTCTAGAAGATTCCAAACCCTAGAGTCTACTTTGAGTTCCCTTGCAGTTCCTGGGCAAAGACTCAACATTTGCAAGGAAAGATTGATTTTTTTTGGGGTGGGGAGAGGAAGCTGGAGATGAGTATAATTTGCTGGCCAAAGTTGGTGATCAAATTATAAGGGAAAATAAAATGTAGGTCACTATTAAAGATAGCTATGATCTAGATTTTCATTTACTTAAAAGTATATAAATATATATGCTTTATACTATATAGTATACAAATATATTTGCAATATATTTAATATATAAATATATGAAGTATATAAAGCCAGAGACCTAAAAATCAACTTCTCTTTCAGATGCCAAACGTCTGATTGGTCGAAGATTTGATGATGCAGTTGTACAGTCAGACATGAAGCATTGGCCTTTTACGGTGGTGAATGACGCAGGCAGGCCTAAGGTCCAAGTGGAGTACAAAGGGGAGACCAAAAGTTTCTATCCTGAAGAAGTATCTTCTATGGTCTTAACCAAAATGAAAGAAATTGCTGAAGCTTACCTTGGGAAGGTAAAGGATATATTAATTTGCTTATGAGTTGACACATAAAATTCGTCTAGATGTTTCTTTTCAGCTAGAGTCTCAAATGTTTTCTAAATCAAGTACATCTTTTGTGCCTGATACCTACCTATTCAGAGACTGGCTTGCTATGATGATATTGGTACCAAAACCATTCGTAGTTTCCACCAGAGGTTGCTAATGATGGCAAGAACCTTCCTTGGATGTCTGAGCGAGCTTGATATCATTTGACTTTAGTTATGTTTTGGTGTCTGGGTAGTATCTTAATACAGATACTGCAAAGCAAACTTGGAGATTGAGAATGCTAATATAAATAGGATTTCAGATGAAATTGATAAGTGAGCTTCATTTTGAGGATGAGGGATTAAGAGCAATACATGTGACAGGCAGCTAGCATATTGTGTGATTCAGTAGCAAACCTCTCAAAGTTTTGTAAAGGTTACCATCCTTTCTCAGTAATGGTTTAGAGGATCTCGCACATAAATAACCTTACTAAACTTTTATTTTATTTCTCGTAGACTGTCACAAATGCTGTGGTCACAGTACCAGCCTATTTCAACGATTCCCAACGTCAGGCCACAAAAGATGCTGGAACCATCGCTGGTCTTAATGTGCTCCGAATCATCAATGAGCCAACTGCTGCTGCTATTGCTTATGGCTTGGACAAAAAGGTAAGTATAAGTATTAAGCTGAATTTGTTACTGATGTCATACCTCCCAATTCATTCCTTCTCTCTTGCCCATCATAGCTAATAGCCTTTTCATTGGATTAACAGGTTGGTGCCGAAAGAAATGTGTTGATCTTTGACCTTGGAGGTGGTACTTTTGATGTTTCCATCCTTACCATTGAAGATGGCATTTTTGAAGTCAAGTCCACAGCTGGGGATACCCACTTGGGTGGGGAGGACTTTGACAACCGCATGGTCAACCATTTCATTGCTGAGTTCAAGCGAAAGCACAAGAAGGACATCAGTGAGAACAAGAGGGCCGTTCGCCGTCTGCGCACCGCTTGTGAACGTGCAAAGCGTACCCTCTCTTCCAGCACCCAGGCCAGTATTGAAATTGACTCCCTCTATGAAGGTATCGACTTCTATACATCAATCACTCGAGCCCGGTTCGAAGAGCTGAACGCTGATCTCTTCCGTGGCACACTGGATCCTGTGGAGAAGGCCTTAAGAGATGCCAAGCTAGATAAATCTCAAATTCATGACATCGTCCTGGTGGGTGGTTCCACTCGCATCCCCAAAATCCAGAAGCTTCTGCAAGACTTCTTCAATGGCAAGGAACTCAACAAGAGCATCAACCCTGATGAGGCTGTTGCTTATGGTGCAGGTAATTTACCTTACAAATGTTAGGCTTCCACTTGGAGATAACTAATAAGCATGTTTGCTGTGATGAATGTTCCAAAACCATTCGTAGTTTCCACCGGAAGCTTGCTAATGATGGCCAAGTACCTTCCTTGGATGTCTGAGCGAACAGGCCTCAGAATGCTTAATAACAACCTTGTCTTGGTTTCATTTTTTTTCCCTTTATCAAGCATATTTTTCTCCCCCACAGCTGTCCAGGCTGCCATTTTGTCTGGAGACAAATCTGAAAATGTTCAGGACTTGCTGCTGTTGGATGTCACTCCTCTTTCACTTGGAATTGAAACTGCTGGAGGAGTTATGACTGTTCTGATCAAACGTAATACCACCATCCCCACCAAGCAGACACAGACCTTTACCACCTATTCTGACAACCAGCCTGGTGTGCTTATTCAGGTATGTGTAGATTTCTGTCACTGTCTTTAGCAGGCAGTCCTATAATTACATAGGGTGTAGGGAATTAGTAAGCTGATCATATAATTCTTTTAAAGGTTTATGAAGGTGAGAGAGCAATGACAAAGGATAACAACCTGCTTGGCAAGTTTGAGCTCACAGGAATCCCCCCAGCACCCAGAGGTGTTCCTCAGATTGAAGTAACATTTGACATCGATGCAAATGGCATCCTAAATGTTTCTGCTGTGGATAAGAGCACAGGCAAGGAGAATAAGATCACCATCACAAATGACAAAGGTGAGGCTCTTCATCTCCCTTCAACTTTAATTGGGGAAAGGGGAACAATGCTGACCAAACCAGAGGATGTCCAATTTTGTAGTATCTCTTAAAGAATCATGTATGGCCAGAATAAAGCAAAGTGGCTGCTGTGATGAAAGTGATAGCAAAACCATTCGTAGTTTCCACTAGAAGTTGAAAAACAAATGTTAGCCAAAGTTCCTTCCTTGGCTGTCTGAGCGACCGCTGCTTTTCTTAGCCTCAATCTGATTTTCAAGTGGTGAAATACAGTAGTGAAAAGTATATTACAAGAGGTGGGGAAATATGCAAAAATATTGTTTTCGTTTTTTAGGTCGTCTGAGCAAAGAAGACATTGAACGTATGGTCCAGGAGGCTGAGAAATACAAGGCTGAGGATGAGAAGCAGAGAGACAAGGTTTCTTCCAAGAATTCTCTTGAATCTTATGCCTTCAACATGAAGGCTACTGTGGAAGATGAAAAGCTGCAGGGCAAAATTGGTGATGAAGATAAACAAAAGATTCTTGACAAATGTAATGAAATAATCAACTGGCTGGATAAGAACCAGGTATGTCAAATATTTTTGAATGCTCTTTTATGTCCCCCCAAATCAGAAGTTTTAAATTATTGGTTCTTAACTTGTAAGCTAAGCTAAGCTATACTACGTTTAGAATAGTTGAAATGGATATCCTTGGCCTGAAAGTAGACAACAGGGTTTTTCAATTTTGTCACAGTTCAATAGCTTTTTTTTTTTTAAAGTGGCCGCTATGATGATAGTTTACCCAAACCATTCGTAGTTTCCACCAGAAGTCTTAGGACTTATGTTGGCTAAAATCCTTCCTTGGATGTCTGAGCGACCATGTTGTAAATGGTGTTTGGTATAGATAATCTCCCTATCTTTACAAATTTGAATGTTAAACCAACTGAACTTTTTTCTCTTTCAGACTGCTGAAAAGGAAGAATTTGAGCATCAGCAGAAAGAATTGGAGAAGGTCTGCAACCCCATCATCACTAAGCTGTACCAGAGTGCAGGGGGTATGCCAGGAGGCATGCCTGGTGGGTTTCCAGGGGGTGGAGCAGCCCCATCTGGAGGGGCTTCTTCTGGACCCACCATTGAAGAGGTTGACTAAGTGCACCAGAAGAAAGAGCATTCCACACAGCTTTCCAAAAATTGAAGGACTCAAATTTGTAGCCAAGGCAGTAGCAGTCTAAAAAGTAACATTTAAGCTACTGTGTATGTAAATCTGGGCATTCTGAATACTTGAATGTGTGCAGAGGGAGAAGTTAAAACAACATTGCACTTTATCAGTACTGTAATAAACAAGTGGAAATGCAATTCTTGTCCTGGAGAATAAAATCTATTTAATTGGCACCATACAGATGGCTCTTGATTTCTTGGAAAATTGTAATTATCAAGACACTTAAAGGGAGAGAATTGTAGAAATTCACATCAGTGGTGATGGGGCTGGGGGGAGAAAGATCTTGCTCTGTTAGGTTTGTACTGGAGCTTATAAATTTGACAGGCATGGCATGAATCATTTTAACATACCTTTTCCCCAAGCCAAAGAACAAAGGAGATGGCAACACTAAACGGAGATGGTAGTCAAATTTGATTAAACTTAAAAGCAAAGCACTTGTAGCTGGGTTTAAGTCCATTAAGGCAAAATCCCTAACTTCTACTGGGTACGCTAAGGGTTCTGGTTTAGAGGGCTGAAAATCAGGATTTTGGGGAAGCTTGAATTAATTGGTTTGGTGCTCTGGGAATGAAGTCCCCTTTCCCTCTGCCTTTTTAGATTAGTTTTGATTTTGACCAATGATATCTTTATAACCTTTATCTTTTGGATGGAAACTTAAGATTCAAGTTCAGAATAGGAAATGTTGGCTATGTAGTGAAGTTACATGGGGGACGACACCTAGGTATTTCAGTTAGCCAGTCCAAAAGTTTGTGGCCTTGGAAGGGGTGAAAGTTATACTTTGTCTACAATTTTTAGTATGAGGGGAAAAGGACAGGCTTTTGAACTGGTTCCAGATAAGTCACACTTGACTATGAGATTTTAACTCATATTAAAAGGTGGGTTTTAAGAAATTTTTAATCATAATTGGTATGTTGTATTTCTGGTTTTATCTAATTTGTAAAAGGGCCCTGGAGCACAGTCATTTAGCAGTCATTGGAGTTTATTGGAATGGTCACGAAGGTGTCCCTCCCCCTCCCCCCCCATCTAGATCAGGGCTTAGCCTTTTCTATCATGGAATCTATGGATCCCTTTGAATATTTTTACATAACAAAAGAAATTTAGTGAAAATTTAAAAATAGGAAATTGTTTCCTCCTTGAAGGCAGTGTATTACAACTAATAGCCTCTTTTTGACAATAGAACTTATCTTGATTTGGCATGCCATCTAGTGGCCATTTTACAACATTGTCTAATGCAAACTGCCACAGGTTCAGTTTTATTAGTCATGATAAACAGGCGTGAAAGGCTATTTAGATTTCACAGCAATTTAACATTGCATTTTACATTGTGATTTGTGGATCCCCTTAGTTCTGTCAGTAGAGAAAAGTTCAATATAATCCATAGCTAGTGGTTTCCAGTACAATAAACCCCTATGTTAATGAATGGTTTACAGTTCATCCCTTTGCATGATTTGTTTTAAAGTGCACCCGAAGTCTCTTGATGCTGTGAATGTGAATCAAGGAAAGTCGACCCTAAATTATTAAAAGTTTAATCCCTAATCTAGTAATCCTGCTAATATAAAGTATACTTTCACAGGCACAGTGGAAAAACAAGTAATGGAATTGAAAGCAGGACACAGGTTAGGGGGTACTGGTTCTGCACCTTAATACCAGTATGACTGTGGGCAAGCTGCCTCTTAGCAGTCTGTTTCCTTATCTTTGAAATGGGTGCACTTTAAATCTTGTGATTCTGCAAGTGAAGGGAAGAAGAGCAAACCAGAAGTAATCTCTGACTGTTCCTGTTGTATAAATGCTTCCAATCTAGAAGGATGAATAACATATTCCCCCAAACTTGGTAATTAAAAAAATGCTGCTTTGGAAAGTACACATTTATCTTGTACAAAACCAGAAAATCTGGCTGGGGGACCTGTCACTTCTTCATAGGATCTTTGGGTTTATCTGTAATAGCCCATTTGTAAATTTCCATTTTCGTTTTTTAAAAAAATCTTCCTTTGTCCCTATTTACATGTAAAAACACTTTGAACACTGATTTTTTTTGTTTTGTTGAGGCAATTGAAGTTGACTTGCCCAGAGTCACAATTGAATTCTGATTCTCCCAACTCCAGGGCCAGTCCTGTATCTACTTCACCATCTAACTACCCTGAATATTGATTTTTTTTTAAACCTTTGAGAGAATGATTTCCAGCCTTTAAAAAAAAAAAACTTGCTATAATTTTTTTTTAAAGATAACTTTCGACATTCATTTTGAGATTTTGAGCTCTAAATTTTCTTTTCTCCTTCCCTTCTCTCTCCCCATTCCTAAGACAGCAAGTAACTTGAGATAGATTATACATGTACAATACTTTTAAACTTATTTCCATATTAGTCATATTGTGAAAGAAAAATCAGAACAAAAAGGAAAAACCAAAAGAAAAAGCAAAACAAATTTTTAAAAAGATGAAAATAGTATGAAGATGGCTTCAGTATTTCTCTCTTAAGATGCAAATGGCATTTTCTATACCAAGTCTACTGGAATTTGATAATTGATTTTTTTTTTAAATTTTGAGTTCCACAGAAGGTTTTGCAAGGGTCAATGCTAAAAAATTACCCATGCATGTATCTTGTAAATAAAAAGTTATAATAAAATTTTTTTTTGAGTTCCAGATTCCCTCTTCCCTTCTCCCAGACAGTAAGTAATTTGTTATGGTTATATATGTGCAATCATGCAAAACATTTCCATGTTGTGAAAAAAGACAGAAAAAATCCCACAGAAATCCATCAAAAAAATAAAGTGAAAATTTGTATGCTTTGATCTGCATCCAGACTTCAGTTCTTTCTCTGAAGTTGGATATGATTTTTTTATCATGAGTCCTTTAGAGTTGTCTTGCATCATTGTATTGCATAAGTCATTCACAACTGATCATTGTGCAATATTGCTGTTACTATATATAATGTTTTCTTGGTGCTGCTCAATTAATTTTGCATCAGTTTATGTAAGTCCAAGTTTTTCTGAAATCATCCCACTGGTCATTTCTTATAGCACAATAATATTCCATTACAGTCACATACCACAACTTATTCAGTCATTCTCCAATTGATGGGCATCCTTACAATTTCCAATTTAGCACCACAGAACTGCTATAAATGTTATAAATATATAAATGTACAAATAAGTTTTTTCCTCTTTGCTTCCTTTCCCTCCTTCCCCCTTCCCCCTTCTCTCCCTCCTTCCCTCCCTTAATTTTTTGGGGATATAGACCTAGTAGTGGTGTTGCTGCATATGCAGTTTTATAGCTCTTTGAGCACAGTTTCAAATTACTCTACAAAATGGTTGTACCAGTTCAGTGGAGGCTTTCCACTCCCCTCCAACATTTATCATTTTCCTTTAGTTGAGAGTTGCTTTAAATCGCATTTCTGTAATCAATAGTGGTTTAGAACATTTAAGAAAAATGTGGCAAATAGCTAAATCTCCATTTTCACCCAAAACTGTGACTCTTGCCTTTTAAAATGAAGTCTGCATGCATTTATTAAGCATCTATTATGTGCTAATCAATCAAACATTTATTAAGGGCTTACTAATGTAATCTCAAGGAGCATGCAATCCAATGTGGAGGGAGAAGCAACAACATGCAAACAAATATATACAAAGTGATCTATATACAAGCTAAATAGCAAATAATTAAAAGAGGGAAATCCTTAGAATTAAGAGGGGTTAGGGAAGGCTTTCTGTAGAAGAAAATTTAGAAGAAAAGTCTCTGGATTGGAAAAATACTACTGCCATTTAACTGGGCAAAATCCTTATAACTGCTTTAATTTCATCTTCATTGGTCATATATTCACCCTTTTCATTTTTAATACTAGTGATTTGGTTTTCTCTCTTTAAAAATAAAATTAACCAATTTTTTATTTTATTTTTTTCATAAAACCAACTCCTAGTTTTATTGAATTTTAAAAAATTCTCACTTTTATTAATCTCACCTTTAATTTTTAGACTTCCCAATGTAGTGTCTTATTTGGAGGGTTTAAATTTATGCTTTTTCTAATTTTTAAAAATTGTATATCCAATTCATTAGTCTACTCTGTCTCTGTTTTATTGATGTAAACATTGATGTATACATTTCCCTCTAATCACTATTTTTGCTGTATTTCATTGGCTTTGATATGTTGTCTCAATATCGTCATTCTCTTTAATGAAATTATTTGTTTTTTTGATTTATTTAACTCACAATCCCACTACTTGGTCTATTTCCAAAGATGACTAAGGCAAGAGGAAAAGAAGCTATGTGTACTAAAATGTTTGTAGTGGCTCTCTTTGTAGTAGCAAAAAACTGGAAACTGCTAGGATGACCATCGGCTAAGGAATAACTGAGCAAGTTGTATATGATTGTGATGGAATACTACTGTGCTATAAAAAAATGATGAGCTCAATGATCTTAGAAAAACATGCAAAGATTTGCACAAAATAATGGAAAGCAAAATAAGCAGAATCAAGAGAACCTTGTATACAGTAATAGCAATATTATCTTAACCTAAATTTCCTCAGATGCATTTTTTGGGGGATGAATTATTTAGGGTTGAGTGACACATTGCTAGGAAGTATTAAGTGTCTGAGGCTTACTCCAGGGTTGATGCTCTGTCCACTGCTCTATCTTGGCTAGAGGGTATAATCTGGAAGAGGAATCTGCAAAAGAGACTGAGAAAGATTGATCAGATTGGGGAGAGGAAACTAGGAGAGAGTGGTCTGACATCCTAGAGAGAAAGAAGTGTGATCAGCAGGGACAAGAGATCAAAAGGAACGGTGATCAAGGGAAAAAAAAAATTGGGCAACTAGATCACTAGCAATTTTGGGGAGGGTAATTTTAGTGGAATGATGCCACTGAAAATGGGAGTGTAAAAGATTAAGAACACAGCGAGAGCAACATCAAAGACTAATTTGAAGGGACTCAACAAGGACAAACTGTTTTATCTGTGGAGATGTAAATGATTGGTTTAAGATGGACATCGGTAATTGAATAGTTCAAAAGAAGGATTGGGGAAGAGCTGAATATGATGACTCTTAAAAGCAAAACTGTCTAGGAAAAGGTAAAAAAAAAAAAAAAAGATTATGCTGTATGAGTGAGGTGCAGAGGAAGAACTGACACAGGCGTCACGAAGGGGAGAAGGCCGAGAAGGGCTCATAGTTCTGAAAACCTGCTCACCTAGGGAACAATACATAAGTACACATACATACACACATACATACCATGAAGGATAGAGCACCCTCCAAAGTCTATGAAGAAATAAGGGAGAGGGAATAGAGTGAGGTGGGGTATGGAAGGGTGTATAGATTTATGGGACTGGAGCAAGATGTGGAAATTTATAGGAATGGAATAAAGTGAGAAGAGAAGATAAGGGAGGGATCCAGAGGTGGGGGGAGATTAAAAGCAAAGCAAGTTAAGGGGCAATAATTAAAGCACAGGGTCACCTGGGATAGGAGATAAGCGAGATACACAAACACAGTAACAAGGATCAGCAGTAAAACTTATTTAAAAAAAAAAAAAAGGCAGGTCTAGTAATCATTGAATTCAAAGTCAGACTTTAAAATTCAATCAAGAGAGAACTCTACATTGTATTTCAGCCATATTAAGATTAATTTACATGCATGTTTACATATGTGTAAATGTATATATATGAGTTATGTATGTGCATACACACACATACACACATATATCTGTGCTTAACTATAGCTTGAGAGAGGAATGGGGGGGAAATGAAAGGGGAAAAAAAAGAATAAAGTAAAAAATGCACATAGAGAACAATAGAATATATTATAAGGAAGCAAAGAAAAAACAATGGGCAGTTGTCAATATAATGTCTTCTATTATTATATATGCTTTCTTGAAATGGAAATTTATTATTACATATTTTGAATACTGCCTTTATTCTTCTGGGTACATGAAAAATTTTTTTCTTTTTCGTTTTTCTCTCTTTTTTCAATTTTGTATTTAGTTTGTATTTATTTTTTTAAGAAAGAAGAAAATGGAGGCACAAGTAATAGATAATCTCTCGAAGGACTTGAGCTGCAAAGACTAGAAGAGATATAGGATGATAGTTGGCAGGGATACAAAGGCAAAAAAATAGTCCTAAATTTCAAGTTTACAGACTAATGGAATTTCTCAATTTGAGTTCTTTGTGGAGAGCTGTTCTTTCCACCTAAATTCATTTGACTGGAAGTCAATAAATCTAGAAACAAGGCCAAAAGCTAAAACATCATCAGCTGATGAGCAGTCGCCATGTGGCTAAGCAACTCCACAGAAGAGAAGGAAATATGGAGTCCAACATAACTTTAGGACACGATAACAAAAAGAGACTGCTCAGCCACTTTGTGCATTTGGGAGGCTAATAGGATGCTCAGGGATATTTTGAGGGGAGAGTATGTTAACTTTGGGGTAGCCTTGATGTTACCCCAAGATCAGGTGTATTCCAGTGGGGGTGCTTCCTTGTAATATTTTCATTTGATTATCTTGGGTGGGATTCTGTGGTTAATCTCATCAAAATGTCTGTGACTAGAGATGAGCGAGATGCAGTCAGATGGAGAATCTGTCTTTTTAATACAACCCTTCAGACTACATTTCTTTGACCTTTAAAGCTACTATTTCTGAGAACATCTCTCTCCCTTACAGACCCCCAGCATACAAGTTTTGTATATTTTCTTCTCAGAACCCAGGGAAGCCAGGAGACATAGAGATAGTGTTGCACATATGGCAGACAGTGAGAATGCCTGAAATAGGGAAAGCCTTGTGCAAGACTTATGTCACAAGATCTTAGGTTAGATGGTGGGGTGAAAGGTGTAAAAAGCCAAAAAAGGTAGGAAAGGTCTATCAGTGTCAAAGAGGATTTTCTATTTGGTTGTGTAGGTCAGAGGGAGCCTTTGTAGACAAATGATTGTAGGAGTCGGGGATGGTCAGATTTGAACTTTAGGAAGACTCATTTGACAGCTGAGTAAAAATACAGGAGAAATATTATAAATGTAGAATTACAATAACAATATAGCTAGAATTCATCTGACAGCACTTTAAGGTTTACAAAATATTTTACTTATATTATTTGATCATCTAACAACCTTGAGTCAGGTGCTATATTATGTCCCTCTTTATAGAAGAGGAAACAGTCTGAGAGAGCTTAAGTGATTTTAGGGTCACAGAGTACTTTCACAGTCTTCCCAATCACAAATCTAGCATTTTATACCCTGTGCAATTTTATTACAAGTTAGCCCCCCAATTTAAAGATCATAATGTTATGATTACTTCTTTGCATTAAAAATGGATAAATACATAAATATTTCTTTCTTTATTAATGAACGCAGGGAAAATATAGCACTTAAAAAAACAAATGAATTTTTATTGTGAAAATATAGGAAGATCATAAGTATACACTCACTCACCTCCCCCCCATCAAATTTCCTCATATTAATGAAAAAAAAATTTTCATTAAAAATACATTTTATTTTTCCAATTATCTGCAAAGATAGTTAACATTCATTTTTAATAAGATTTTGAGTTCTACATTTTTTTCCTCCCTTCATCCCCCTTCCCCAAGATAACAAGCAATCTGATATAGATTATATATGTAGCACTTTTTATGATTCTATGGTTTAAAGTTAGAGGGGATAGTAGTGATCATCCAGTTCAACTCCCTGGTTGGAACAAAGAAAATGAGGCTTCTTGCAGGTCACAGGCAATAACCAGTGGTGTTACCAGGTCTTAAACTCAGCACATTTTTTTTTTTTTCCCATTCCAAATCCAATGTTTTTTCTATGGCACCATACTGTCTCCTTGTGTCAATTATATATCTCCATTTTCATCAAAGGTTGTGCCTAATGAGGATTCATGGATACAAATATGGTAGAAAGAGCCCTGGAAATTTGATTGCCAAATTCTGGAACTCCCAGGTCAAGGAGAAAATACTGCAAGCAGCCAGAAATAAACAATTCAAGAATAGTGGAACCACAGCCAGGGTAACATAAGATTTAGCAGCTTCTACTTTAAAGAACCAGAGGGCTTGGAATATGACATTCTGGTGAGCAATGGAGCTAGGATTGTAACCAAGAATCACCTCCCAGCAAAACTGTATAATCGAGTATAATTTCGAGTATAATTCTTCAGAGGAAAAGGTGGTCATTCAATGAAATAGAAGATTTTCACATATTTGTGTTGAAAAAACCAGAATTGAATGGAAAATTTGATTTTCAAATATAGGACTCTGGAAAAGCATAAAAAGGTAATCAGGAAAGTAATATGAGGGACTTAATAAGGTTTATCAATTTACATTTCTACATGGGAGGATGATACTTGTAACTCATTCCAATGTTTTCATTATTATGTCAGTTAGGAGTATATATAGATAGGAAGCATAGGTGTAAAGTGAATATGACGGGATAATATCTTTTTTTAAAAAAATTATGAAATTAAAGGGTAAGAGAAGAATGTACTGGGAAAAAGGAAAAAGGAAAAAGGAGATATAGAATGGTGTAAATTATCTGCCATAAAAAAAGAGTCAAGAAAAAGCTTTTACAGTGGAGAGGAGGAGGGAGAGGAGAGAGTGAGTGAGTGAACCTTACTCTCATCAGAATTGGCTCAAATAGGAAATAACACACATACTTAATAGGGATATAGAAATTTTATCCTGCAGGAAAACAGGAGGGAAATGGGATATAGGAATGGGGGAAGAGTGATAAAAAAGAAGGTGTAATGGGAGAGCAAAATGCTTTTGAGGAGGGATAGGGTGAAAGGAGAGAGAGAAAAAAATGGGGGGGGGGGATATAATTAACAATAGTAATTGTAAAAAAAAATTCAAAGCAAGTTTCTCTGATGGAATATTATTGTTTTCTGGGAAATGATGATCAGGAGGCTCTCAGCAAAAAACAAAAAACAAAAACCTAGAAAGTCCTCCATTAACAAAGTGAAATATACTGCATACAAAGTAATAGCAATGTTCTGGGATGACCAGTTGTAAATGATTTTGTTATTTGAAGAATTTATGATGAAAAATCTTATCTATTCCCAGAAAAGGAACTAATTATGTCTGAATACAGATCGAAGCATTCTTTATTTCTGTCTCTCTCTTTGTTTTTAAATTTTTCTTGAGGATTTTTATTTTCATTAGGGTGGGAGATCTATGTTTTCTTTCACAACTTGACTTTTATGGAAATGTTTCACATATGGTTTCTTAATTGTGGATGGGGATAAAGGAGAGAATCTAGAATTCAAAAATCTTAAAAACAAATGTAAAAAAAATTGTTTAGAATGTAACTGGGGAAAAATATTATTATTTTTTTTTTGAAGCGCCCTGGTATAGGGGTTAAGAAAATCTTCCTTCATCTCTTCACTAGGCCACTCACTCAATTCCTATAGGAAGCAAATCACCTCAGCTTGCAGAGTCCTTATCTATAAAATGAAGGGTGCAAGATTAGATTAATGTGGTTTCCAGTTTGGGAATTTTTTTTTTGTCCTTTTCTCCCCAGTGCCTGGCACAGAGTTGATCTTTCTGAATACTTGATGATAATATGAATTTTGGTCTATTGATGGGAAAAAAAATTCCTGGCCCAGAAAAAGTAGTTTAATCTAGATCATACAGCAAGCTGATTTGATGGATCTGAACCTGGTATTTTTCTATCTCCCCTCTCCTTTCCTTTCCTCCTCTGAAACCCCAATGTTCTTTCTATTACACTAAATAATAGTGGAGTTGATGGGGTAGTTAGATAAAGGTAAAGGGCCTTTGTCACTCAATTAAATTAACATAGCTTTGAGTTGGTACAGGTGTCCTTTGTCCACCAGATGGCAGCATCTGTTTGTCAAAGGAACTCTAGTAGGGAAAGCAGCAAAGTCCCCCCCCCCAAACACACCTTTTTAAGAATTGTAGATTGTCATTTTAAAAATTATAAATGTAAAGGCAATTGACAAAAGCAAATAACCAAACAAACAGACCAAATAAGATAGAAATCAGTCATGAGATAACAGATCAGATCACAGTAATTAACAAAGTAAAACTAATCAGATAAACATTGCTTTTGTTCTATATGAACTTCTCCGACTTTATAAATGTAAAGAAAACTGTCCCTTCTAGTTTTTCCATAACTAGTCCATGGTCATAATCACAGAAACTTTGTGGATGGAAAGCTGACCTCAGAGTCAAGGTTCTTGGTTCAAATTCTGTCTCTGATACCCACGGACCTGTGTATGATTCTGGACAGTAAATCTAAATTCTCACTCTTCCCGTTCCTTTTCCCTTCAAGGTGCAGAGACATCTGAATTGGAAGCTCTTTATCCAGAGTTCCATCAGTGATGAAATCAGTGTCTGTCAAGTGGGAAAAAATTAAATGGTTGTAATTGATGTATTTGTACAATAGCTCTCCTGGTTTTGCTTCATAGAAGCGAAATTCAATTTTCAATGAGGTTCTGATCTGGATTTCAATTCCAATATATCCAAGGTATAACATACAGTAAGTTAGTAATGAATGGGAAGAAATAAATATGTCCAGCTGCTTCCAAAACCTAAGAATGAAAATCATCATAATAACAAAAAATACAGGGTTTCAAGGTTTGCATAGAACTTTACAAATAACCTCACACCTTTGCTGGTAGGTTGCAGAAGAAATCTTAAAGCTCATTAGTTCTACTCATTTTAAAATGAGGAAACTGTGTCAGAGGTTAAATGGTTTGCCCAAGCCCACACAGTTGGAAGGGAAATCATGGGATATGTTTGGCAGTTCAGAAAAGTATTACTGGAACTAGTTCTTTTGGTCTGGTTCTGTTATTGTTGAATTATCAGAGCACAGGGCCATAGCGTTGAAACTAGAAGGAACCACGGAAGTTATGGACTCCAGTCTTCCCATTTTACAAATAAGTGGTAAGGCGATTTGCCCAAGTCTACACAGGTAGCCCAGCTAGGATTAAAATCTAGAAACTCGACTTTAATCCCAGCACTTTCTAATGCATCATACTGCTTATTTGAAGCTACAAAGTCCAGATGAAGGCTGTGTGGAGAACAAGAAAAGCTTAGCTATACAACCTAGAAATTGCACTGAACCATGTCACTCAGTTCTCTCCCCTCTTGGCGGCTCCCTCTCTACTTCTTCCGCCTAGGCCAAGAATTTTTAACCCTTTTTGTGTGTCATGGTCCCCTTTGACATTCTGGTGAAGCCCAAGGATCCTTTTTCAGAATAATATTTTTAAATGCATAAAATTAAATGCATAGGATCACAAAGGAAACCAAAAATTGGCAAAAATAAAGATAATTTCCTTACCCTCAGCCAAGTTCATGGATTCTCCAGGATCTTTTCATGGATGCCAACAACTGATTGTTTAAGACTGGGAAAGGAGTATGGCAAGGTGGTATACTGTCACCTTATTTGTTTAGCTTTTATGCAGAGTATTTAAGTGAAATGTCAATCATTTGTGTGAATGATTCAAAATTGGAAGAAATAGCTATCTCAGATATGCAAATGATACCACTAGTGGCAGAAACTGAAGAATTAAGAAGACTCTTGATGAGAGTGAAAGAAAAGAGTATAAAAACTGACTTGAAGCTTAGCATTCATTTAAAAAAAGAGATAAAATCAGTCAATATTTAAATAAATTAATTAGGTCTATTCACTGGGAAGCCAAATTATGAAGATGAAACTTAAATACGTTGGCCACATCATGAGAAGATAGGACTCATTGGGAAAGACCCTGATATAGTGAGATGGAAAGCAAGAGAAGAAAAGGAGATGGCAGAGATTAAATTGGATAGTGTTGTAGAAGCAGTGAATGTGAGTTTGGACAGACTTCTAGAGATCTTGGAGGATAGAGGGGCCTGGTGTGCTATGTTTCACAGGGCCACAAAGGGCTTAATAACTTAAGGATTTAACAACAATAACAACAATGCTTAAAAGCTCCCTTTTCTAGGAAATCAGACTCCTACAGGCTGAGGCATAAATCATATATCTCATTTCCCCTGCTCATCCTGTACAGAAGAAGAAAGGAAGTATTATTATAGCCAAAGTCTACATTTCTGTTTCTTTAACTGGAACAAAAGAGTTCAAAAACTGTAGACACATAGAGGTCTTCTTTGTCTTTTAAAAATTATTATATTATTTTTATTATTATTATTTTTTCATTTTAAAAGCATTTCTTTTCTTTCCCTCCCACATTTAAAATAGAAAACACAAGGCATATGCACAGTTAGCGAAACTCCCGCATTGGCCACGTCCAGAAATGGGTACCATTCTGCAGGTCTCCGTCAGGTGGTGGGCAGCATGCTCCTTCCCCAGCCCTCTGGAGTCATGGCGGTCATTGCTGTGGTCAGGGAGCTGAAGCTTTTGAAGGCTGGATCTCTCTGCCCCCAAGTACCAGCACCCCTCCTCCTGCAGCCCCTCTGTCCTTTTAGCCTCCATTCTACGACCAGAGGACCTCCCTCTTCAGACGACCCCTACCCCGATTCTTTCCTTCTCCAGCCATCCCTGCCAGCTCCTTCTCCACTGCCCCACAACGCCTAATTCTATTATTCCGAGTGATTTCCCTGTGGGCAGCAGTTTATTTCTGTCATCAAGTCTCTGATGAAATCTTTAGCCATGAAATGTTTAGTCCAATCCCAACAAATCGCATATAGTGTTAACATGTCACAAGCCGCCCGCCGGCCTGCATTAGGGCGTAATTTGAAAGCGAGCGAAGCGATAATGCGCGGCCAGGCGGCTTCTGTGAGCTCGCATTAATGGAGCTGCCGGCATGGCAATTGACAGCCCATCGACTGCGGCTAACCGTGCGCCGAGGGGGCGGAATTGGCGCGAGGCAGGGGAGAGAGGATATCGACTAGTCGGGCCGGCGGGCGGGGTCCCGGTAGCTTTTAATCTATTATTGCCCTCGATGGGGCTCTTTTAATGCAACTTTGAGGTCAAGTGCATTTACTTCCACCCACTCTGCCCGCTGCGCAGAACTGGGAATGGGGGGTGGGACGGCACCACTCTCAGAGGGGCCCAGGGCTCTCGGGCATCGATCCTGCGGGGGCTGTGTGTGTGAATTATAATTATTTCATTAAACCCATTAACGGGAATCAGAAAGGAGGCTTCAGATAGATCCCCTCCCCCACCTTCCCCCAGTGGCCGGGTGACCAGCAAGTGGGGATTGCACGATCTCTGGCTACAGAGATCTTGTCGGCACTGACTCCCCCCTCCCTTGGCCTGTAGGGTCTTCCCCTGATTATCACAGTTATGAATGTAGGCAGGCGCTGGTCAATTGGTTCACAGAGAGGGAGATTTGGGGGGAGGGGCGGTAAAAAAAAAACAAACCACAGCCCAGCTGATTTCAACTCTAATTAAATCTAAGTGATTACTACTAATTACTGCTTTGAATCTGCCAGATTAAAGTTTAACTGCTTCCATCTGTGTTTAGCCTAGTGCCTAGTAGGCGCTTAATAAATGTTTATTGAATTGAAAATAAGTTTTTGTTGGAAACGTTGGCATAAAGGTAGACTACTGTGAAGTCTTTGGGGTCCTCAAGTGGGGAAACTACTTCCGTAACTTTCTCCGTCCTCCCAGAGGTGATGGAAAAGAGCTTCAATAGTCTGGCAGGTCCAGGGTGGTGGTTTTTCATGTCCATTAAAGTGCTGCATGTGTGTGTGTGCGTGTGTGTGTACACAAACATATATGCATACTATTTTCTTTCATATATATGTATATGCAACCTGTTTTATATCTATGCAACCTATTTTCTTTTATATATGTGTGTATATATATGCAACCTGTTATATATATATGTGCAACCTATTTTCTTATATATATGCATCCTGTTTACTTTTATATATGCAACTTATTTTGTTTTATATATGTGTGTATATATGTGCAACCTGTTATATATATGTGCAACCTATTTTCTTATATATATGCATCCTGTTTACTTTTATATATGCAACTTATTTTGTTTTATATATGCAAACTGTTTTCTTTTATATAAAGTATACACGTGCAACCTGTTTTCTTATATATATGCAACATGTTTTCTTTTATATATAGTATATATGTGCAACCTGTTTTCTTTTATATATATACAACCTATTTTCTTTTATATATGAAACCTCTTAGTTTTATATATATAGTATATAAATGACACCTTTTTTCTTATATATATATATATATATGTGTGTGTGTGTGTGTGTGTGTGTGTGTGTGCATCCTCTTTTCCTTTCTATATCTGGAACCTATTTTCTTATATATATATATGCAATCTGTTTCCTTTTATATATATAGTATATATATGCCACCTGTTTACTTTTATATATATGTATATATGTGTGTCCTATTTTCCTTTATATATGGAACCTATTTTCTTATATATATGCAACCTATCATCTTTTATATATATAGTATATATATATATGTGTGTGTGTGAAACCGGTTTTCTTTTTATATATATGCAACCTATTTACTTATATATGTGCAACCTGCTTTCATATATGTATATAGGCAACCTGTTTTCTTTTATATATATGCAACCTATTTGCTTACATATATGCAACCCGTTTTCTTTTATATATCTATGAAACCTATTTTCTTATATATGGAACCTTTCTTTCATACATACAGCATATATAAGCATCCTGTTTTCTTTTATATATATATGCAACCTATTTGCTTATATATATGCAACTCCTTTTCTTTTATATATATGGAACCTTTTCCTAATATATATGAATCTTGTTTTCTTTTATATATAAGCAAAACTATTTTTTATATATGTGTAACATGTTTTCTTTTATATACATAATATATATGCAACCAGTTTTCTTGTATATATATGCAACCTATTTGCTTATATATATGCAATCTGTCATCTTTTATATATATAGTATATATATGTGTGTGAAACCGGTTTTCTTTTTATATATATGCAACCTATTTACTTATATATGTGCAACCTGCTTTCATATATATATATATATATATATATATATATATATATATATATATATATATATATATATATATATATATAGGCAACCTGTTTTCTTTTATATATATGCAACCTATTTGCTTACATATATGCAACCCGTTTTCTTTTATATATCTATGAAACCTATTTTCTTATATATGGAACCTTTCCTTCATATAGCATATATAAGCATCCTGTTTTTTTTTATATATATGCAACCTATTTGCTTATATATATGCAACTCCTTTTCTTTTATATATATGGAACCTTTTCCTAATATATATGAATCTTGTTTTCTTTTACATATAAGCAAAACTATTTTTTATATATGTGTAACATGTTTTCTTTTATATACATAATATATATGCAACCAGTTTTCTTGTATATATATGCAACCTATTTGCTTATATATATGCAACCTGTCATCTTTTATATATATAGTATATATATGTGTGTGAAACCGGTTTTCTTTTTATATATATGCAACCTATTTACTTATATATGTGCAACCTGCTTTCATATATATATATATAGGCAACCTGTTTTCTTTTATATATATGCAACCTATTTGCTTACATATATGCAACCCGTTTTCTTTTATATAGCTATGAAACCTATTTTCTTATATATGGAACCTTTCTTTCATATAGCATATATAAGCATCCTGTTTTCTTTTATATATATGCAACCTATTTGCTTATATATATGCAACTCCTTTTCTTTTATATATATGGAATCTTTTCCTAATATATATGAATCTTGTTTTCTTTTACATATAAGCAAAACTATTTTTTATATACGTGTAACGTGTTTTCTTTTATATACATAATATATATGCAACTAGTTTTCTTGTATATATATGCAACCCCTTTTCTTTTATATATATATATTATATATATATATATATATATATATATATATATATATATATATATATATGCAACCTTTTTTCTAATATATATGAATCCTGTTTTCTTTTACATATAAGCAAAACTATTTTCTTTTATATGTGTAACATGTTTTCTTTTATATACATAATATATATGCAACCAGCTTTCTTTTATATATATGCAACCTATTTTATATATATATGCTGTTCTGGTTTACATATATGCAACCTATATTCTTATATATATGCAATCTGTTTCCTTTTATATATTTAGTATATATATGGTACCAGTTTACTTTTATATATGTGTGTGTGTGTGTGTGTGTGTGTGTGTGTGTGTGTGTGTATATATATATATGCATCCTGTTTTCTTTATATATATGTATATATACAAGCTATTTTCTTATATATATACAACCTGTTTTCTTTTATATATGTAATATATATGAATCGTTTTTATTTTAAATATATGAAACTCATTTTCTTATATATATGCATCCTGTTTTATATATATACACACACATACACACAAGCTATTTTCTTATATATATGCAACCTGTTTTCTTTTATATATGTAATATATATGAATTGTTTTTATTTTAAATATATGAAATTTATTTTCTTATATATATATGCATCCTGTTTTCTATATATATATATATACACACACATATATATATATATTATACACACACAAGCTATTTTCTTATATATATATGCAATCTGTTTTCTTTTATATATGTAATATATATGAATCTTTTTTATTTTAAATATATAAAACTTATTTTCTTATATATATATGCAACCTGTTTTCATATATATACATCTTGTTTCCTTTTATATATAAATGCAATCTATTTCTTGTATATATATGCAAGCAGTTTTCTTTTATATATATAGTATATATATGCATCCTGTTTTCCTTTATATATACAGGCAACCTATTTTCTTATATATATATATTTGAAACCTGTTTTGTTTTATATACATATGTATATATATGCATTCTGTATATATATATATATAGGCAACCTATTTTCTTATGTAAATGCAACCTCTTTTCTTATATAAATGGAACCTGTATATATATATATATATATATATGAATCCTGTTTTCTTTTTATATATATGCAACCTATTTTCTTATAGATATAGGCAACTTATTTTGTTTCATATATGTATATAAGCATCATATATATATACATATATATGCAATCTATTTTCTTATATAAATGCAACCTATTTTCTTATATATATGAATTTTGTTTTCATTATATATGTAACATATTTACTTATATATGTGCAACCTGTTTTCTTTTATATATATGCAACCTATTTTCTTATATATATGCAACCTGTTTTCTCTTATTTATATAGTATATATATGCATCCTGTTTTCTTTTATATAAATGCAACCTATTTGCTTATATATATGCAACTTGTTTTCATATCTATATATCTATATATATATCCAGTTTCCATATATATATATATATATATATATATGCAACCTATTTTCTTATATATCTATGCAACCTGTTTCTATTATATGTATAGTGTATGTGTGTGTGTGTGTGTGTGTGTGTGTATATATATATATGCATCCTGTTTTCTTTTATATATATATATGCAATCTATTTCTTTATATATGTTTTCTTTTATATGTGTATATATATGCATCCTGTTTTGTTTTATGTATATGAAACCTATTTTCTTATATATATGCAACCTTTCTTTTATATATATAGTATATATATACAACTTGTTTTCTTTCATACATATAGTATATTTAAGCATCCTGTTTTCTTTTATATATATATATGCAACCTGTTTTCTTTTATAAATATGTATATACATTCTGTTTTCACACACACACACGCACACACACACAACCTATTTTCTTATATATACACAACCTGTTTTCTTTTAAATAAACCTGTTTTTATATATATAAATTTATATATAAATTCAACATTTTCTTATATATGTGCATCCTGTTTTCTTTTATATATGAAACCTATTTTCTTATATATGCAACCTGTTTTCTTTTAAATATATCTATATATATGAATCCTGTTTCCTATATATATATATGCAATCTATTTTCATATATATATATATATATTCATGCTGTATTCCTTTATATAATGTGTGTGCGTGTATGTGTGATATGTGCAAACTGATTTCTTTTAAATATATAATATATATTTCCAACCTGTTTTCTTTTATATATAAATACAACCTATTTTCTTATATGTGTGCATACTGTTTTTCTTTTATGTATGTCAAACCTATTTTCTTATTTTCTTCTACATATACAGTATATATATATATATATGCAATTTGTTTTCTTTTATATATATGCAACCTATTTTCTTTTATATATATGCATCCTGTTTTATTTTATATTTATATATATATGCAATCTATTTTCTTTCATATATATGTATATATATGACTGCTGCTTTCTTTTATATAGATGCAATCTAGTTTCTTATATATGTGCAACCTGATTTCTTTTATATATATAGCACATATGCAACCTATTTTCTTATATACATGCAACCATATATATTTGCAACCTGTTTTTTTAATATATACATGCAATCTATTTTCATATATATACGCATCTAGTTTTGTTTTATATATATGTGACCTATTTTCATATATATATATACAACCTGTTTTCTTTGAATATATATAATATATATGTAACCTGTTTCCATATATATATCCTGTGTTCTTTTATATGTGTATATGCAAACAGTTTTCATACACACACACACATACACACATATGTATACACACAACCTGTTTTCTTTTATATATATATGCAACCAATTTTCTTATATATGCATCCTGTTTTCATATATATATATATTTATATTTGTAGGATATAGGATATAGATATCCAATCTGTTTTCTTATATATATGCAATCTATTTTCTCATATATATGAACCCTATTTTCTTTTATATATATATATGTAACATATTTTATTGTATATATGCATCTTTTTTAAAATATATGTTTATATATGCAACTCATTTTCTTATATACAAGCAACATTATTTGTTTTATATATATAGTATGTATATATACACAACCTGTTTTCTTTTATATGTATGTATATATATGCATCCTGTTTTCTTTTATATATTTCTTAAATATATGCAACATGTTTTCTTTTATATATGGTATATATATATATGCAATCTTTTTTCTTTTATATATATGCAACCTATTTTCTTATATATATATATGCAATCTATTTTCTTAAATATATGCAACCTGTTTTCATATACATATATATAGAGAGTAAATATGCAACCTATTTTCTTATACATATGCAACCTGTTTTCTTTTACATATACAGTATATATGCAACTTGTTTTTTTATATGTGCAATGTTTTTATATATATATAATATATATTTAACCGATATTCTTATATATACATAACCCGTTTCTTTTTAAAATGTAGTATTTATATGCAACCTTTTTATGTATATGCAACTAATATCCTAATTTATATGTATCATGTTGTTTTTTATATATATGCAATCTGTTTTGTTATATATATGACTCCTGTTTTCTTTTGCATATATGCAACTTATTTTCTTGTATATATGCATCCTATTTTCTTATATATATGCAATCTTTTTTTATATATTTAGTATACACATGCATACCATTTTCTTATATATGTAATCTAATTTCTTATATATATTCAACCTGTTTTCTTTTATATATATGTGTGTGTGTATGTATATATATAAAACCTGTTTTCATATATATGTGTGTGTGTGTATCCATCTTGTTTACTTTTATATGTAAACACATGCAACCAATTTTCTTATATATATGTAACCTGTTTTCTGTTTTATGTGTGTGTGTGTGTATAGTATATATATGCAACCTGTTTTCTTTTATATACATAGGATATATATGTAATTTATTTCTTATATATGTTAGCTATTTTCTTATATTATGCAACCTCTTTTCTTTTATATATATATGCAACCTATTTTCTTATATATGTGCAACCTGTTTTTGTTTATATATATAGTATATGCATACAACACATTTTCTTATATATATGCAACCTGTTTCCTTTTATATATATAGTATATACATGCAACCAGTTTTCTTTTATATATATAATGCATTCTGTTTTCTGATATAAATGTATATATGTAATCTGTTTTCATATACAGATGTATATGCAACTTTTTTCATATATATATGCAATCTATTTTCATATATATATATACACACACACATACATATACCCTATATTCCTTTATACACACACACACACACACATATATATGCTATCAATTTTCTTATGTATATGCAATGTGTTTTCTTATATATATATATATATATAGGCAACCTGTTTTCTTATATATATATACAACCTATTTTCTTATATATATGCAACCTGTTTTCTTTTTTATGTATGCATCCTGTTTTCTTTTATATATATGCTATTTTTTTATATATATGCAACCTGTTTTCATATATATAGTATATATATGCAACCTATTTTCTTATATATATATACAATCTATTTTCTTATATCCATGCAACCTGTTTTCTTTTATATATATGTATATATGTATGCATCCTGTTTTCTTTTATATATATGTAACTTATTTTCTTATATATATGCAACCTCTTTTCTTTTATATATATAGTATATATATGCAACCTATTTTCTTATATATGTGCAATCTGTTTTCTTTTATATATATACTATATATGCAACACATTTTCATACACACACACACACACAACCTTTTTTCTTTTATATAAAGTGTATATGGGCAACCTATTTTCTTATATATGTCATCTATTTTCTTATATATATCCAACCTGTTTTCATATATATATTTATTTGTCTGTGCATATGTATATATGTGTGTGTGTGTATATATATATAGATAGATAGATAGATAGATAGATATAGTATATATGTGCAACCTGTTTTCTTTTATATATATGCAACCTATTTTCTTATATATATGCACCCTGTTTTTTATATACATAGTACATATACGTTGTAGTGAGCTTTTTCTTCTAGCCCGGTTAGTTTAGAGGCCTATCTCTCTGCTTGGTTCCAAGAGCTCTCTCCAAATGTCTTTAAATCCAAAGGTCTGGTCCTTCAGCCTCTGCCTCTGCTTTCTTCAGCCTCCAGCCAGCTCCAATCTTCATGTCATTCCGGTGAAATCTCGACTTGTAGCTTCTTCACTCTCTGAAGAACTCTCCGACTGGCCCATTGGCCTATTTATGCTCCTTCCAGAGAGAGGGATTATGGGTAGTTCTACTTAGTACCTTGTTTCAGGTTCTGCCCAAAACATCTTCTTGTAAGATTAGATCAACTCTAATTACTTAGCAGTTAGTAAGGATTCCAACATCTCCCCCTTTCTTTTGTTTTAAAACATAGGGGGTTTCTGAGGGGGTACACATAAATCCATCAATATGGGCCAGAACTTTGTAACAGATATACATGGTATACATAAATCCATCAATATGGGAGGCATTATACATAATTTACATAAGTACATAGCAATATAACACAGGCTAGTAGTAATGTAACAACATGAATCAACCTAAAAATTTACACATGTCCATAAGTCCTAGAAACAGTCCAATAGGATTCCATTGTCCATTAGTTCATGTGCTAGGAATCCAATAGTTCCTGTAAGCCCTGAAGTACTGCAAAAGTCTCATCAACAATTTTTCATCTCAGGGAACCCAATGATTCTTGCTGGTTTTTCAAGAAGTAAAACAGTTTCATCTTGTGTTAGGAAATCCAATGATTCCTGAAGCTTTTAAAAGTCTTTAACAGTTTCATAGTCAGCCATCTGATTCTTTCTCCATCTGTGGAAATATAAGCAGATCCTCTTCCCCAAGCAGTTAATCTAATTCCCTTCTATTTACCAAATTTGGGATTTCTCCTCATCATCTGGTAATTACATTGGAGTCGTTTGCATTGGATATTGTCTTGTTGTCTTAAAAGGCCTGTATTCTTCCCAACTGTAATCCTGATTGCTTTTCTGTTGGTTGATGACATCAGAATCCTGAATTTCTAAAGTCTCTCTGGGTGTGACCTCAGCTGCTATCATGCCCCACCTGTCCTTTGATTGATACTTTAGAGCTGGGCCCTGCCTCTCATTCCTCTGGGTCAATATACATTTAGAGGCCCAGTGAAAGCCTCGGTTACATTTTGGACATGGGGTTTTGGGTTTTCTCTCACCCTGTCTTCTCACTCTATCTCCATATCTACAATGAGCTCTCAAATGTCCAACTTTTCCGCACTGAAAACATCGACGAGTTTCTCTAGAATTCCTCTGCCAAGAAGGACCTTGTCTTTCCATGTTCATCATAGTCTGGGCATAATAAGCATTTGTGCCCACTGTGGCACAGCATCTTATGATTTCTTCTAAAGGAGCATTTTTGTCTAGCCCCCATATAATTCTCTTGCAAATATCATTGGCATTTTCCTTAGCCAAATGTCTAGTCATTATTTCTGTTGCTGCATTGTCTCCAATGGTTCTTATTACAGCTGTTTGTAAACGTCCCACAAAATCTGCAAAAGGTTCATTGGGACCTTGCTCTATTTTTGTGAAAACATTATTTCCATCTTTCTGTCCAGGGAGAGAATTCCAAGCTTTTATTGCAGCCTTAGAAATTTGCTCATACACTGTTATGGGATAATAAATCTGTTCTGAACTCTCTGCATACTGACCTTCACCAGCTAGTTGGTCAAAAGCAACTTGTACAATAGCTCCTGTTTGCCTATTGCGTTGGGCTTGAATCCTACATAATTCATGAAACTCCGAAAGCCACAATAAATTTTGTCCCGGTTCTAGACAAGTTTTCGTTATGGATTTCCAGTCATTTGGGGTTAGGATTTCATAAGACAAATTATCCAGTAACATCTTCACATAAGATGATGTAGCCCCACAAAGAGTGCAACCCTTTTTCAAATCTTTAATTTTTTCCAAATTAAAAGGAGTGTATCTTCTCCCTTTCTGACCTGAGGAGTTGAGCTCTTCAATCACAGGATATGCATTTATAAAATCAGATATATCTTCTCCTTCATTTTTTGCTTTAATTAATGCTTTTTCTAATCTCGTCAAATTCTGCTTTACAGGAGAAGCTGACTGTGTTTCTGTCTCTCTCCCTCCCCCTTGTTCCACCCATGAAGGGTTAATTGCGGGGGGAGGGTCATGAGATGTGGAATCACCTAATTCCTCCTGCTGTGAAGTATCATACTCAGAATTGTAATTAACTCCATTCTCATCTGATTCATCCTCCTTTTCACCTAGTAAAGTTGGCATTTCTTCCTCCTGTACTTTCCTTTTCATCATTCTATCACTTAAATAACTTCTTATAGCCAATTGTATTACATTATATGTATTAATTATTGAGTTAGGCCCATTTTTATCATAGAATTGACAAAGATCCTCTCCAACCAATTTCCATTCATTTAGATCTAATTCCTTCTCAAGAGAGAAACAAGGACATATGTCCTTTACAGTTTGTAAAAGTTCAGTGATTTGCTGTAAACTTATAATTAAACCTTGGCTTTCCATAACTTTGACAATGCTCTCTAAACATTTTCCTTGAACAGAAACAGGCTGTTTTCTAAATATCTGTCCCATCTTAGCTGAAATTCTACTTTAACTCTTCTAACAAAATTTCTTTGTTGCACTCACCCTAATTTCTGGGTTGAAGAGTCTTTTCCACTGGATCAGGATCAGAGGCTTTTCCACTTGAATTAGGATCGTAGCTTTTCCACTGAAATCCACTGAGGGGTCTGTTAGTCCCACGTTCAGGGCGCCAAAATGTGGTGAGCTTTTTCTTCTCAAAACGCAGCCAGGTGATAAAAGTTCAGATCTTTTATTATTTCCAATATAGCCCGGTTAGCTTAGAGGCCTATCTCTCTGCTTGGTTCCAAGAGCTCTCTCCAAATGTCTTTAAATCCAAAGGTCTGGTCCTTCAGCCTCTGCCTCTGCTTTCTTCAGTCTCCAGCCAGCTCCAGTCTTCATGTCATTCCGGTGAAATCTCGACTTGTAGCTTCTTCACTCTCTGAAGAACTCTCCGACTGGCCCATTGGCCTATTTATGCTCCTTCCAGAGAGAGGGATTATGGGTAGTTCTACTTAGTACCTTGTTTCAGGTTCTGCCCAAAACATCTTCTTGTAAGATTAGATCAACTCTAATTACTTAGCAGTTAGTAAGGATTCCAACAATACGTATCCTGTTTTCTTTTATATATATATGCAACCTGCTTTGTTATATATATCCAACCTGTTTTCTTTTATATATAGTATATATGTAACCTCTTTTCTTTTATATATATGCAACCTATTTTCTTATATATGTAACATATTTTCTTATATATATGCAACCTGTTTTCTTTTACATATATAGTATATATATGCCACTTATTTTCTTATTTATATGCAACCTGTTTTAATATATATACTTTATATATGCAATCTATTTTCTTATATATGTAACATATTTTCTTATATATATGCAACCTGTTTTCTTTTACATATATAGTGTATATATACCACTTATTTTCTTATATATATGCAACCTGTTTTCTTTTACATATATAGTATATATATGCCACTTATTTTCTTATTTATATGCAACCTGTTTTAATATATATACTTTATATATGCAACCTATTTTCTTATATATATGTATGTATGTTATGGGATAGAACTTGAAACAAGGTGCTAAGTCACTGGAATTAATAGAGACAATGCTTTATATATTTACTTCACACCTTTAGAGTTCACACATTTAAGAGAGCTTATATAAGGAGGAGCTCCCATAAGCCCACTAGAGACTTTGAGAGATTCACCTCAGAAATCCACAAGCCCACTCTCTCGAAGGCGGAGTCAGTTCATTCCATTTTACACCTTTGTGCTGGCTGGAGGCTTTGGATTCAGAGAAAGAAGAGAGGCTGAAGCTGGAAGAGACAAAGGACTAGCAGCAAGAGCTCTCAGAACCAAGGAGAGAGATAGGCCTCTAAGAAAGCTAACGGGGCTATTTTGAAGGAGACAATAAAGGATTTGGACTTTAATACCTGGCTGCATTCGGGGTGATTATACTGAACAGAAAGGAAGGCTGCCTCCAGAAGCCCCCCAAGAAACCTGCTCTCAGAGAATATTACACTTTAGAGAACACACATACATATATGCAACCTGTTTTCTTATATATATGTATATATACACAACTGTTTTATTATATATATGCATCCTGTTTTCTTTTATATATGTATATATGCAATCTGTTTTCTTGTATATATATATATAATACACAACCTGTTTTCTTTTATATATGTATATATGTAACCTATTTTCTTTTATATATATGCAACCTGTTTTCTTATATATATGCAATCTATTTTCATATATATGCAACGTGTTTTCTTACATATATATGCATAACATTTTCTTTTATATATATGCAACCTGTTCTCTTTTATATATTCTTTTATATATATGCAATCTGTTTTCTTTTATACACACACACACACACACACATACATGCAATCTGTTTTCTTATATATGTAACCTGTTTTCTTTTATATATGTATATACCACCTATTTTTCTTTATATATATAAAACCTGTTTTCTTTTATTTATATATATATGCAATCTGTTTTCTTTTATACATATATGCAATGTTTTCTTATATATGTAACCTGTTTTCTTTTATATATGTATATATCTGCAACTTGTTTTCTTTTATATATGTAACCAGTTTTCATATATATACAACCTATTTTCATATATATATATATATATATGCAATTTTCATATATATATATATACAATCTGTTTTCTTTATATATGTGTGTATATATATATGCAACCTGTTTTCTTATATATATATGCAATTATATATATGTTTATATATGTAATGTTTTATAAATGTATGTATATACATGCAATCTGTTTTCTTTTATATATATATGTGATCCATTTTCTTTTATATATATGTATATCTATACAACCTGCTTTCTTTTATATATGTATACATATGCAACCTGTTTTCTTTTATATATGTGTATATTATATATATATATATGCAACTTGTTTTCGTGTGTGTGTGTGTGTGTGTGTGTGTATGGATGCAATTTGTTTTCTTTTTTGTCCAGTCTGTCTCAGCTTTTCAACAGCATTTAGCAGGGTGACTGGCACATACTGAATGCTTAATAAATGCTTATTGACCCACTGTCTGATGCTCACACTTGTTCCTAGAATTTAAGAACTGGCAGAGAAGTCCCAGAGGACCCTAAGTCCAATATAGATCTGAGGAGGAAGGAATACTTGGCAAAGGGCCATCTCATCTTCCCCTGAACTCTACGATGTTATTCACTATCTTTTAAGCTCTAAATATTATAATATTTCCCCATATGTCAAGCTGAAAGCTACTACCATATAACTTGGATACATTGCTTTCAGGTTTTTTTCGTTCAAAGGCCAAGCAATGCAAATTGAATTCCTTTTGCTTTTTGCTCTCTTGCCATGAGTGAATCAACTCAGTTTCCTTATCCATGAAATAATAAAATAATAAATTGAGGATAAGGATAGTTGTACTACCTGGCAGAGCTAAAAGCAATCAACATTTATTAAGTATCTATTATGTGCTAGGTGAAGGAACACTCTATAAAAGCCTTTGTGAGTGGGCCAATGCTCTTTGAAAACTTTGTACCCATGACACACTATAATTTTTTGAAAATTCATATTCTCATAACCTGGCACAAAGTATAGGTAATGGTTGTTGATTGAATTTAAAACTGCCTGGCTCCAAATGTGTTTAGAACATCAGTTATCAGAGACAGCAATTTTCACATAAAGGGTTTATTTGTTAATTCTTATTTATTTCATTTTTAATTTTTGCACCCATGGCACATTTTTAATTTTAATCTGCATTACTAATATTTTTTCATTGCTTTCTTCTAGACAATCAGGAAAACAATAAATCCAGCCCTATGTTTACTGTTTTCTGGATTTTGAGTTGTAAATGCTCACAAAAGAAAATTTAATAATTGACTGAGTTTTGAGGAGTCTTTACAAGAGGTCTAGAGAACACCTGAACTCTATCAAAGAGATTTCTTTATCACAAGTTTTTCCAACACCTGAACACAGGGATTGAGGCTTCCCTTTTCCAGGCTAAGCACTCTGTGCTTCCTTTAACTTTTCTTTGGATGATGTGAGCTCCACACTCCTGGCCATCTCTTCATCTCCCTCTGAAGAAGCTTCAGCTCGCCTTTTAAAAACTGGCGATGGTGATGGGAGGCGGATTCTGGGATGATGGCAAAGTAGGTTGGCAACTTTCAAGCTCTCTAGATTTCCCTCACAGATAGAAGGGGAAGAGAGCTGCTTATATCAGGAATGGGGGGAGGAATGGGTGGGCAGGGAAGCAAGGCGTGAGGGAAGAAGACAAGGGAGGGATCCATGGGGGGAGGGAGGTTAAAGTTATGGAGCAGAATTAAAGCCCAGCGTCAGCTGGGATAAGAAAAATCTGTGGGGGGTGGGAGGATGATGTGTGTGTATGTATGTGTGTAAATATATCATTTAACTATAGCCTGTTTGATGGGGTATGAAAGGGGGAAAAATAAAGTAAAAATGTGCACAGCAGAGAACAAAAGAACAACTTACAAGGAAGTAAAGAAAAGATGAGTTGGTGCAGTGAAAAGACATCTGAATTTGCAGAGTCTGGGCTCAGATCACAGCACAGTCATTTATTATCTGCAACTTACATCTTGCTCCCATTAAACCTTCCCTCATGACAGAAAAAAAAAGTTGAACAAAACTGACTGACAAAATGACTTGACAGCATATTCAACATTCTATTCCCATCGTTCCCCACTTCTCTACCAAGAGAAATGTGTTTTAGCATCCTTTTTTTCTGGGAAGACTGTTATATCCTGTCCCTGATGAACCCATGGTAGCTGGTAGCAATTGCTTCTCTTTCTAAGTGCTTACAAACTACCCCTCTAATAACACATGGCAGGATTTTTACCAAGAAATGACATAAAGTTCACTCACTTAGAGTCTGAAGAATCCACTTTCTTCCCCTTTTTGAAAATTGAGACATTTGTCTGTCTCCTGTGGCACTTCTCCTGTTCACCACAAATTTTCAAAGATCACAGACAGTGGCTTAACAATTTCATCTGCCAGGTCTTTCAGAATCTTAGGATGTAGTCCATCTGAGCCTAGGCAGCTAGGGGCTCTTTTATCATCTCCTCACTTATCTTGGGTTTCAATTTCCTGTTAAGCATTTTTTTTTGTTTTATTCTTCCCAGTATACCTGATCTCTAAAATCTACTCCACTTCTAAAGTTTTGTATTTTTGTATGATTTCTTTCAGCCCGGAACACAGGGGAACCTCCAGTAATTTGCATGGAGGTTTGGTTTAGTATACAGTATAGAATTCTGGGACATCCACTGATCGATCAATTAGCTTCTGCAAAAAACAAAAATAATACCAACATAGTATTGTGGATCACCTTGAAAACAGATCCCTAAGCTATTTTATATTTATTTGTTTCACCCAAAGTTCCTAACAGAATATAGGGTACATAAGAGGCTCCACTCAATATCTCTACACATAAATATAAATATATATATATGTATACATATAGATGTATGTGTGTGTGTGTGTGTGTAAAAAGAGATTTGTTTTGGAAGATGATAATGATGATGATAGACAACAACATCTTTATATTGAGGGCAGCTAGGTAGTGTAGTGCAAAGAGTACTGGACTTGGAGTCAGGAAGGTTCTCTTTGTGAATTCAAATCTGATCTCAGACCCTTACTAGCTATGTGACCTAGAGTAAGTTACTTAACTCTATTTGCCTCAACTTCCTGAACTAGAGAAAGAAGTGGCAAACCACTCCAGTATCTTTGCAAGAAAACTACAAATGGAGGTCACAAAGAGTTGGAAACAACTCAACAATCTATTTATGTTGAACTTAATTTTCCTTTTTCATCTCATTTATAAGACAAGTCATTTATTCCTACTCCAAGAAAGCTATGATAGATAAGTGCAAGAGACTCATAAGCACTCATTTTAAAAAATGGCCAGCAGCTCAATTATTATTACAAGCACAGTCAGTTAGAAGGCCTATTTTTTTTTTATTTTATTTTATTTCATAATGACTTTATATTGATAGAATCCATGCCAGGGTAATTTTCTTTTTACATTATCCCTTGCACTCGCTTCTGTTCCGATTTTTCCCTTCTCTCCCTCCACCCTTCCCCTAGATGGCAAGCAGTCCTATATATGTTAGATATGTTGCAGTATATCCTAGATACAATATATGTTTGCAGAACCGAACAGTTCTCTTGTTGCACAGGGAGAATTGGATTCAGAAGGTAAAAATAACCCGGGAAGAAAAACAAAAATGCAAATAGTTCACATTCCTTTCCCAATGTTCTTTCTTTGGATGTAGCTGCTTCTGTCCATCATTTATCAATTGAAACTGAGTTAGGTCTCTTTGTCAAAGAAATCCACTTCTATCGTTGTTGAAGTATATAATGATCTCCTGGTTCTGCTCATTTCACTTAGCATCAGTTCATGTAAGTCTCGCCAGTCCTCTCTGTATTCATCCTGCTGGTCATTCCTTACAGAACAATAATATTCCATAACATTCATATACCACAATTTACTCAGCCATTCTCCAATTGATGGGCATCCATTCATTTTCTAGTTTCTAGCCACTACAAACAGGGCTGCTACAAACATTTTGGCACATACAGGTCCCTTTCCCCTCTTTAGTATCTCTTTGGGGTATAAGCCCAGTAGAAACACTGCTGGATCAAAGGGTATGCACAGTTAGATAATTTTTTGAGCATAGTTCCAGATTAAGGCCTATATTTTTAAAAAGCTTTTTTATTTTTAAAACATATGTACAGAGAATTTTCAGCATTTAGCCTTGCAAAACCTTGTCTTCCAATTATTTTCTCCCTCCCTTTTCCTATCCCCTCTCCTAGATGGCAAGCAATCCAATATATGTTAAACAGATGCAATTCTAGAAAACTTATATTTAAGCCATTGAGATGTAGAACAGTTTCTGCAATATTAGTAATTAGTCACTTCTCATCTCTCCTCTGTACTCAGCATAGTCCCAATCAGTCCCAACATGGTTTTTCCAGTGATTTCTCCCTGATCTCCTTGTCCCAAGTGAGTTCTATGATTGCTGCTACAACATTATTCACTCTGGTGGACTCTGCCTTGGTTACTGCTCAGCTCCTGCTACCCCTAAAACCTGAAGGCCGACAAAGGGGCAGCCGAAGTCCCCATAGATAACGTTCACTCGGCTAAGTCCCCAAACCCTGGATAAGTGAATGCATCAGGACCCAGGACAGGGAGGGCTGTCTTATAGTATAGTACTGTATTGTAGTGCCCTGACAGCATTCACATCTATTAGATGTAGGAAATGACTGTTCAAGTCATTTCTCTGTGTGTCAGTTTTCACATCTGTAAAATGGGGCAATAAGATAAGGCGGTTTCTGAGACTCCTTGAGGCCTTCTTACTCTGATTCTTGAGACTTCAAGGGTTTGTTTGCAACAATCCTTCTTGTCATCTCTCCCCACTCCTCCCAGCCCCAGGTATTTGGGGTTAAGTGACTTGTCTAGAATCACACAGCTAGAAAGGGTTAAGTGTCTAAGGTCAGATTTGGAATTGGGGTCTTCTTGCCTAAAGAGATAGCACTCTATCTTTTACCTTTATACAGTTCCCAGTACCTTTTCTTGGAAAGAGAAATACCTTGAGTTTTTGCAGGCTATAATCAGAAGAAGAAAGGAAGGAAGAAGGAAGGAAGGGGGGAAGAAAGTAAGGAAGGGGGAGGAAAGGAGGGAAGGAGGAAGGAAAGAATGAAAAGAGGAAAGGAAAAATGCAATTAGGAAGCCTCTAATATGTACCAGACACTATGCTAAGTGCTTTACAAATATTGTAGTGCAGGTCCCCATGATCCGAAGATGCTTCCAGTATTAGCAAGTAATGATCCCTGGTGACTGAGGACCTAATGATGTATAACAAGTATCATTACCAAAAAGTTGCCTTCAGAGCTGAAAGGTTTTCATTCATAGCAGATCATGAAGACAGTCTCCTAAGGCATAAAGTATGCTTGCAATGTGAATTGTAGAAAATATCTACCCCATTACAATAGTGTATCTTTTTTTGTCAAAGCAATTGTCTTGCTCTGTCCACTGCATCATCTAACTATCCCACAATAATATATCTTTGAGTAGAGAACTATATTAACATAGAAATAATACTCACTTAAATATTTGTTATATTTAACCAATAGAATCAGTATGAAACATCTCTTTCCCTTTCCTTCTTTTCCTTTCCCTTTCTTCTCTTTCCCATCCTCCTCCATTTCTTCCTAAGATCACCACAGTGCCAGAGCATTAGAAGAATGAAGGACTACATTCCTATTTTAAAATTATTTTTAAATTTTTAAATAGTATTTCATTTCCCCCCAGTTACACATCAGGAAATTTTTTAGCATTAATTTTTACAAGATTTTGAGTTTCAAATGTTTCTTTCTTTCTCCCTCTATTCCCCTCTTCTGAAAATGGTAGGCAGTCTGACATAGTTTATACATGTGCTGTCATGTAAGATAAATTTCCATATTAGTTACAGTTGTGAAAAAAGAAACATATCAAAAGAAAAGAAATACAAGAATGAATGAAATAAAAAATCTCTGATCAGCAGAGTTCATCAGTTATTTTTTAATCAATTCAGTAAGTATTCTTTTCTTTCTTCCATTTAATAGTACTATCTTCCTCCTAATTACATGTAAACATAGTTTTCAATATTTTTTTTGTAAGATTTTGAGTTCCAAATTTTTCTCTCTTTCTCCTTTCCCTCCATTCTCCCAGACAATAAGCAATCTGATTTGGTTTTATATATCCAGTTATTTTAAACATATTTCCATATTAGTCATATTGTAAAGGAAAAATCAAAACAAAAGGGAAAAATTACAAGAAAAAAAATTAAGCATACTTTCATGTGCAGTCAGTCTCTATAGTTCTGACAATTGGAGTTGTGATCCCAGAACCATATAGCTATTAAGTGCTAAATGTCTGAGATTACATTTGAGAGGTCCTCCTGACTTCAAGACACTTATGCTATCCACTGCATGATCTACCTGCCTCAGTCTCCATAGTTCTTTATCTGGAGGTGGATAGCATTTTCCTTCATGAATCCTTTATACTTGTCTCAGATCATTGTGTTGCTGAAAAGAGCTGAGTCATTCATAATTGATCATCATACATTCTAGGTGTTACTGTATACAATTTTTTTTAGTCCTGCTTATTTCATTTTGCATCAGTTCATACATATCTTTTCAGATTTTTCTGAAATCTGTTCCATGATTTTTTATTGCACAACAGTATTCTATTACATTCATATACCAGAGCTTAATAGATATGCCCTCATTTTCCTATATTGTACCACCACAAAAAAGGATTTCTATAAATATTTTTTGTACTTATAGGTCCTTTCCCCTTTTAAATGATCTCTTTGGGATACACAACTGGTAGTGGTATTCTTGGATCAAAGGGTATACACAGTTTGATTACCCTTTGAGCATAGTTCCATAGTGCTCTCTAGAATGGTTGGATCAGTTCACTTCACATGCATTAATGTCCCAATTTTCCTCTCCAACATTCATCATATACTTTTTTTTTTTTGCCCCATTAGCCAGCTTGATAAGACTGAGATGGTATTTTAAAGTTGTTTTAAGTTGTATTTCTCTAATCAAAAGTGATTTATATACCTATAGTTTTGATTTCTTCATCTGAAAACTGCCTATTCATATCATTTGACCATTTGGGAATGGTTTGTATTCTTATAAATTGGATTCAGTTTCTAAAAATTTGAGAAATAAGGCCTCTATCAAACACATTGGCTGTAAAGCTTGTTTCCTGGTTTTCTTCTTTGCTTCTAATCTTGGTTATATTGGTTATACCCTTATTTTTCAAAGTCTCTGGAACAGAAAGTTTACAAGACAGAGTTGCATTTCTCCATTCCTGCCTGACCTCACTCTTCACTGACTTCATTCACTGCCCTCATTTACTTAGTTTTAGGTCACTACTATTATTGACTCACTTTTTTGCCTTTTGCCTAGGCTCTTGGGTTTGATTGCCTTGTGGCTTTTGTCTTATTCTTAAAAGGTCTCTTGTTTACTTCATACTTTTTTTCTCTTGAGCCTTTTTAATTTGTCCTTAATCATCAGCATATTTTGGCTCCATTCTGTTTTTTTTTTTCCCTTTAAGCAAATTCCATTTTTAAATTATATTATAGTTCTGAATTCTCTCTTTCCTTCACCCATCGAGAATGCAAAAATGTCCCCAAAGTACTTACAAATATGTGTAGTCACACAAAAAATAATTACAAAGGCTTTATTATAAAAAGAAAGAAAACGAAAGAAGAAAATATATTTCATTTTGTGCTCTGAATCCATCAGCTAGCTCTCTATCTGGAGCTGGATACAATGTTTGATTCTTTTAGAATTACTCCAATCGTTGCATTGATCAAAATTCTCAAGTCCTTCAAAGTTGTTTGTCTTTACTATATTGTTATTGTATAAATTATTTTCCTCATTTTCCTTACTTCACTTTATATCAGGTCATAGAAATTTTCCCAAGTGTTTCTAACACCATCCTTTTCATAATTTCTTACAGCACAATAGTATTCCATCATATCCATATACTATAACTTGTTTAACATTTACCCAATTGATGGACTTGTCATTTTTCAATTCTTTGTCACCACAAAAAAGCTGCTATAAATGTCTGTACATGGGGGTCACTTCTCTCTGGCTACTTGGGGGTAGAGACCCACTTGGGAACCCCTAGCCGGCACAATGGGTAGAACTCTTGAGTTTGGAGTCAGGAAAGCGCAACTTCCTGAGTTAAAATCTGGCCTCAAAACACCTACCAACTGTGTGACTGTGCAAGTCATTTAACCCTGTTTGCCTCAGTTCTGCGACTGTAAAATCAGCTGGAGCAGGAAGTAGCAACCCCCTTCAGTATCTTTGTCAAGTCTTGGATAAAAAGTGCTGGGGCTTCTTGCCTCTGAGGGGTTGGAACGGCTAAGCTGTCGGCCAGGTTGGGGTCCGGCTTGCCCCAGACTGAAACAGCGGTCAGGAGTAATGTTGGATCTGAAAACGTGGGATAACAATATATATATTTTTTTAATTTAAATTTTATTTTATTTAATAATAACTTTGTATTGACAGAATCCATGCCAGGGTAATTTTTTACAACATTGGGATAACAATATTTAGGGGAGCAGACAGATACAGCCTGGTGCCCCCTCTCCGACGGGAGGCTGTTGGCCAGCCCTTCCTGCCTTAGGTTCCGGCAGGAATTAAAAATCCCCCTTGGAGGGAGGAAGGGGGGAAATCTAGTCTCTCTCCCTTTGTCCCCAGAATGACATCCCCAACCTACACGCATGGTGGACGGCCCTTGCCACGCGTGGATCCCTTGTCGCCTTGGGATTCAGTAAGACACAAGAAATGTCAACACAAAGACTATTTCTGAAGGAAATGTATCATCCTCGGGATAAATAGCATAAATGGCTTCACGGAATGGCCCAGAGGAATTGCGCAGAAAGCTGAAGGAGAGAAGCTTGAGGAAAGAAAGAAAAACACAGAATTGGAATTGAGGGGACAGCAGGGGCGGCAGTTTCAGCCTAGAAACGAGGGCGGCACTCGGGAGCCACGAGGCTGGGGAGGGAAATCTGCTTGACCTCTGCCCCTTGGCCGGTGGCCGCAGGGAGGGGCCGAGGCTCCGAGTCCCGCGCTAGCGCACCGGCGATTTGTGCCCGATGGGACGGCCGGATGAGGGAGCTCGGCAGTTGACCTCTGCCCCCTGGCCGGTGGCCGCAGGGAGGGGCCTAGGCTCCGAGTCCCGCGCGAGCGCACCGGCGATTTGTGCCCGATGGGACGGCCGGATGAGGGAGCTCGGCAGTTGACCTCTGCCCCCTGGCCGGTGGCCGCAGGGAGGGGCCGAGGCTCCGAGTCCCGCGCGAGCGCACCGGCGATTTGTGCCCGATGGGACGGCCGGATGAGGGAGCTCGGCAGTTTCAGGGCGGCGGGCAGCCGGAAATCTGTATTCCGCGGAGCAGCTCCGGGCGACACATTTGTTTCCCTCGCTTTTCATTTGCAGCCACCTGACGACGGAACCCAGTTTAATTTGAACAATGCGGCACCGGTTTCCCAGGGAGAGGAGCTCGTGCGTCCTCAGCCCTCCATCAGTATTCTCTTCAGTCCTCTGACAGCTGCTCGCTCTATGCTGCCTCAACCCGCACTGACCCCATCTTTTCTCTCGGAGCAGCGGAGGATTGGGACAAAATTAGTTACATTAGCGGCTCCCTGAAACACTCCGTTTATTTGTGATATGACAAATATTTCAGCCATTAGGATCTCTCTCTCTCTTATCATCTTAAATGCACTCACTTACATTCCAAATCACTGCTTAATTTAAAAGCCTATTTGTTGAGATTGCCGCAGGCCCGGCGAGAAGGGGAGACGGAAGGCCTGCTCGGCTCCTTTGGAAATAGAATCAGATCTGCAGCTCTGATTGAATCTTCTCCCCAAGACTTTATGCCCAGGCAGGTCCAATGCGAACACTTGGTAGGCAAAAGAAACTTAAAGGGGAAGGTGTTCTGGAGAGGTTTCAAAGATCTCTCTGGCACATAGTAGGTGCTTAATAAATGTGTATTGATTGATAGTGACAAGGATTTAGTGGAAAGGGAACTGGAGTGGTAAATGCTGAACAGGTTACTTCAGGTTTCCGGGTGACTATGCTAATCTATAAACCAAGAGGGTGGGCAGGTGACACAGTGGATAGAGTGCTGGCCTGGAGTCGGGAGGACTCAAGTTAAAAATCACTAGCCCGTTTCGTGGCTCCCCGAGGGCCGCCCCTGCTATCCCCTCAATTCCAATTCAGTGTTTTTTTTTTTCTTTCCTCAATCACTAGGGCCTAGTCACTTATCCTTGTTTGCCTCAGTTTTCTCATCTGTAAAATGAGCTGGAGAAGGAAATGGCAGACCATCCCTGTATCTTTGCCAAGAAAACCCCAAATGGGATCGTGAACAGTCGGACATGAATGAACAACAATAAAGACTAGAACAATCTCTAATATTCCAGCTGGCTCTAAAATTCTGTGATTATACAGCTCAATAAACGGTTTCCCAAAGCCTGTCCCCCAATGTCTCATTCTAATTGAAGTAGTTAATATTGCAAAATTTTTACTTGTGTTATCTCATTTGATCATTAAAAAAGCCCTATGAGAGGAATGCATTTATTATCTTGGTTTTATAAAAAAGGAAACAGTGGGGGGTTCCTCCCTTGGAGGCCACTTTTTACAGATGAAGAACTGAGCTATGAAAAGATTAGTCAACTTTCCTGGGGTCACCCAACCAGGTGACTAATATTGTCTGAAACAATATTCAGGCTTCTACCTAACTAGGCTATACGTGATTGGAGTTGGATTCAAAATTGGATTGGAATCAAAAAAACCTTTGAAAACTTTGAATTTTCCTTACAACTTCAACTAGCTATGAAATCCTGAAGAAATAATTTAGTTTCTCCTAGCCTTAGTTTTCTTAATATATAAAGTGAGTCTAATGATAGCACCTACCTCCTAGGGTTGTTATGAGGATTACATGAGATAACCTTATGTAAAGTGCTAAATAAAAGCTAGCTACTTTTATTATTTTTAGTGGTCTCTACTAGATAATCTTTGAGGTCCTTACCAAGCCCGAGAGTCTGTGATTTCAAGCTTGTACAACCATCCTTCCTGAAGCAAGAAAGCAGACCTTCCCATCCAGTTTGGAAAGTCTGATAAAGGCAATTTCTCCTTCCTCTTCCCCACTCCCCTCAGGGAAAAGGAGTTGGAATCAATTCATTTGAATTCAAGGAGCATTTATAAAGGTTTGTTATGTACTCTGTAATTATTCAAGGCCCTGGGAATACAAAGATGAAAAGTGAAACAGTTCCTGCTGTCAAGGAGGAGAAAGAGATGTGTACACAAATTACTATAATCTAAATTAGAATATGTTGATTTTCTCTGGAGAGGTCAGGTAGGAGAGGGATTCCAGGAGGGAGAGATCACTTTTACTTGTGGGGGATCTGGGAAAGCTTCATGGAGAAAGTGATCCTTTGAATTGGGTAACTGAAGGAGGGGAAAGATATTAGAGAATGAGGATGAGAGTAGTTGCCCTAGATATAAGGAGCAGGACTGTGCAAAGGTCCAGAGGAAATGTGGAAGACAAGATTGAAGAAATTAAAATAGGAAGAATAGTCATTTAAAACAGGAAAGGGCTTCCTTATTATTAATTATTTTAATTGAAGTAGTCCATCTTGGCTGTACTGTAGAAAATAGACTCAAGCTCTATCTCCTGACAACTCCAAAATGTTGATTTTTAAAAATTGCTTTTCCAAGACTCCAAGCCAAAATTTCCAACAGAAATCAGTATCCAGTCTTATCAGCATCCATCGAAAATTCCTTACCCATTTTAACCATTCCACCTTTGCTCATGTTCTTCTTCATTCTTGGAATGTTATCCATTCACACTTTTCAATTCTCCTTCATCTGTCTTTTCAGATCTTCTTCCAGGAAGGCCTGTTGATTACTTTAATTTGCAAAGCACTTCACATTTATTATTATCTCATTTGATCCTCACAAAATTCCTTTGAGATTGGCTCAGTTACTATCTGGGTTTTACGGATGAGGAAACTGAGGTGGGAAGGATCCTTTTCTCCTCTGAACTCCTATCACGTTATCTTTAACACTTGCCAGTTAATTATATAATCATCGATCCCTTACATATGTCCCACTTAAATATATCCTTTACATAGACTCAACAATCTTAAGAATTGCTGGTGGCTGCAGGACACATCCTTTTACTCTCTTTTTTCCCATTGGACAAGGAATGTTCAATGGATGCTGGGGCCATTTGGGATACATACTATATATTCCGTATATGTTACATACAGACTAGAGTGCCTAGTCTCTATTTTTTATTTTTTGTCAGGGCAGTGGGATCTTTGGTGGCAGTAGGGCCATTAAGACTAGCATTTTCAAACAAAACAAAACTAAGCATTTCCACATTTTGGGTATGTGCCACAAAATAGAATTGGGGCAAGCAGCATGAAAGCAGTCTCAAATCAACTCTGTAAAACCAATCAATTGGCATAGGAAGGCAGAGATCCCCAGGAGATCTTTTTTAGAAGGGGAAACTCCAAGTTCTATATCCAAGACTTGAGCCTTTCCCTCCCAATACCAGTTCTATAATGAACACATATAGAGAACAGCAAAGAAGACCAGTAATCCAAATCAGAGCAAAACAGCAATCAGAGAAGGTACATACATTAGGATAGATACCAGACAATGTAGAGTGAAGGAGCTCTTTCATTGGGAACAAGATAACAGCTCAGAAAAAAGAAATCTCCCTCATGGGATTGTTTTGGATCACTCTACTGCTGAGAAGAGCCAAGACCATCAAAGCTGATCATCTCCCATTGTTCCTGTAATTGTGTACAATGTTCTCTTGGTTCCATTCATTTCACTCAGCATCAGTTCATGCAAAATTTTCCAGGCTTTTCTAATATCTGCCTGCTGATCCCTTCTTATTACACAATAGTATTCCATTACATTCATATACTGTAACTTATTCATTCTCCAATTGATGGGCTCAATCTGATTGTAAATATAGCCTATGATTTCTATCCTTTTAATTTTTTTGTGTCCTCCCCAGCAGCTAGTATTTTGTTCATTCATATATAATGGATGTTTCTTGGTGAAATGAAAAGTTAGTTAATCTTTGATTTTGCTCACCTTGTCAGGGGTCCTCAAACTACGGCCCCGCGGGCCAGATGTGGCAGCTAAGGATGATTATCCCCCTTACTCAGGGCTATGAAGTTTCTTTATTTAAAGGCTCACAAAACACAGTTTTTGTTTTTACTATAGTCCGGCCCTCCAACAGTCTGAGGGACAGTGAACTGGCCCCCTATTAAAAACATTTGAGGACCCCTATTACATACCTGGGATGGACTCATTCTCACTACCTTTTTCTCCATGTTTTGAAATCCCTCTCTTTTTATCAAAGGGCAACTCAAATATCCTCTTCCCCATCATTCCCAGGACTGCTGGTACTTATATCATTACTATAGTGATTCAAATGTCTCTTTTAGATCTGTGATGTCTTTTTTTTTTAACCGTAGAAATTTAATGTCAATCATTTCCTACACTCTTAGTGCCTCCAAATCTGTGCCTTTTCCTTCATATCTCACTCATAATCCCAGTCCCAGACACCATTTAGGTAAGTAACATCTAAATTACCATGATTGCCATACTAGTCCTTGGGTGTACCCGTCTTACTATCTTGATCATTTCCACTTCCTTCTGTGCTCTTTTTTGTTACTACACTAAGAGATTATAAGTATATGTTCTACACCCAGAAAGTGTCTGTGGTCTCAAAAAAAGTTTTCTTGAATAAGAAACTGAATAGGAACAAAAAAGCATTTTGTTATCTGTCTACTTTTTAATAAAATTGTGGTTCAGTAATGTTAAATAAATGCTCGACTTTTTTATTTATTCATTCATCTGTTCATTTGCTAGTTGGGCTTTCTGAGAGAGTGGAAGCCACTGCCTATTTCTTTGTTCCTAGATATATGACTTTCTTCAGCCACTTCAGTGAGATCGACAACTTCATTCAGATCTTGAGTCTAGTATGGGGCAGACAAAACAGAGTTTAGAATCATTTCTTTGACTCTGTTCCCTGAATAGAGGAGGAGCTGCCAGCTGAGCCAGAGAGAGATAGATGTGCTCAGGGGGCTCCTGGAGATCTGGGCTAGTTTCCCTGGCAAGGAGTCTGTTACCTGGGGTGCCACCTTGGTGACCTCAGTCTCCTGGCCCTCCTGGGTATTTTTAATCTCAATGATAATGGACGGTGACCAAACCTGGAAACTATTTAATTCTGTTAGACAGTCAGAGAGGTGCTTGATGAAGCCATTAACTGGGGTCCGTGTCTCCATTCTACTTACAAGACTCCAGGAGAGCAAATGCTGATGGAAATTTATTGATTTCTTTTTCTGCCTTTCCCGAAAGGGTCAAAACCGTGGTACAACACTGCTGGTTCCAATTAAAATCACCTGTTAACTTACAAAGGTTCTCTCTCTTCATCCTCTCCCCCACCCCATCTAAAAAGGGTTTAAAAGATTTTCATTTAATTGATTTGCTGTAAAATGCCCTTTACAATTACCCAGATAAACTAGGCGTCACCTGTGGAGTAAGAGCCAATTTGAGCTGTTTATCAAGACTTCGCTTCTGGCTACTTCTCACACTGTGATCTCAAGTCTCTGTATTGATAACTTACATCTGTCAACATCGGATATTTTTAGTGGGCTGCTGAAAGCTTTTAGGGAGAGTGGGATGGTGGGGCGGGCTCGGGAGCAGGTGAACGGTCACCAGAGAGCAGGATGGTGGTTTGGTGTGAAATAAGAGTCTATCACTATGCTGGCAGCTTTTTGGAGAAAATTCTGACCTTGGACAGAGGGCCTACCCAAATGGGGTTGGGCTAGGCCCCCTTCTGAGCAGCAGGCAACTGGAAACACAGTCAAAGAGCAAGGACAGAGTGCCTACTATGTGCAAGGCACTATACTACATGCTGGAAAGGCAAAGACAAAAAGCAAATGGTTCCTATCCCCAGAAAGTAGAATTTTACTGGAAGGATATTGCATATTTCTAATGGAAGAGATAGCCGTGAGCCTAGAGTATCAAGGTCAGCTTTGTGTTTGAAGAATATTAGTCTGGGGCACAGATCAGTAAATGTAGCTCGATTTCAAGAGGAAGAAAGTAGTCATCAGTTGTGGGCTGGAGAAGAGAGGGAAGATTTTGGGTTGGAAAGGGCACTTGATCTGCCCTTCAAAGGATGCTACGGATTCAAAGGCCACAGTGAACAGGTAGCCCATTACAGGTGAATCTCCTGTATCAATATGCTGAGGTGGAAGATGAAATCATGGCTTAAGGTGGTAAGTTGGAGAAGGCAGAGAAGTAAGTAATAGGAAACAAGGCTGGAAAGAGAAGGTGGGGACCAGATTGTGAAGGGCTTTAATTGCCAGGCAGAGGATTTTGTACTTTATCCTAAAGGGATAGGAAGAGACTGTCAGTATATGTCTATGTTCAAAGAGGAATTCAGTAGGAATTCCTACCTCCAACAAGAGGATTTTTGAGTAGAGAATGATCTGATCAGAACCATTTTTTTTTAACTTCTAGTCATTTATTTATTTATTTATAAATAAATACTTTTTTTGCTGAGGCAATTGGGGTTAAGTGACTTGACCAGGGTCACACAGCCAGAAAGTGTTAAGTTTCTGAGGTCCGATTTGAACTCAGGTCTTCCTGACTTCAGGGCTGGTGTTCTATCCACTGCACCACCTAGCTGCCTCAGAACCATGTTTAGAAACATCAGTTTGATAATTATATGGGATAGAGAAGAAATCAGAAACAGGGAAACTAATTAGAAATTCAGATGAGAAAAGAGTGGAAGTTCCAAGAAAGGGCAGATAACAGAAAAGATGACCACAAGTTAAAAAAACCATATTGGCAACTGCCAGAAAAATAACTACAGGACAAAGGACCTCGTTTCTAGTTTTTTCAACTTAATTTTTCATGGAGATTGATGCCTGAAGTTGGGGCAAATGAGTAAGTTAGTTGTAAACTTATATTTGTATTGAAGATAGATTCAAATAGAAGGGACCTCAGAGATTATTTAGTCAGACCTTTCTCATTTAGAGGCAAGGAAACTGAGATCCAATTATTTGTTCAACATTATAAAGATCATGAGTGTTAGAAGCAAGATTCCTACTCAGATTCTATGATTCCAGAACGTCTTGGAGCCTTTTGCCTCTGTGTCATGGGCTGAAGGAGACAGGGAACCTAGAGGAAAAGCCCTAGGAAATGGTGACTTCTGAGAATATAATGATCAGAGAAATGCTATATATAATCTTTGAGGAAGTCTAGAGAATTGGAAAAGTGTCAAAAAATTAGTGCTTGAGGTGGAAACTCAATGGAAACTACCCACACATGATATTATAGAAGGAATTGTTAAATATTTTGTGAACTTTTTTTATTATTATAACTTTTTATTGACAAAACATATGCATGGGCAATTTTTCAACATTGATCCTTGCAAAAACTTGCATGTCAACTTTTCCCCTTTTTTCCCCCACCCTCTCCCCTAGATGTCAGGCGGACATGTTAAAGTATATGTTAAATACAATATATATGTACAAATGAAAGGATGTCCATCAATTGGAGAATGGTTGAGTAAATTGTGGTATATGAACGTTATGGAATATTATTGTTCTGTAAGGAATGACCAGCAGGATGAATACAGAGAGGACTGGCGAGACTTACATGAACTGATGCTGAGTGAAATGAGCAGAACCAGGAGATCATTATATACCTCAACAATGATACTGTTTGAGGATGTATTCTGATAGAAGTGGATCTCTTCGATAAAGAGAGCCCTAATTGATCAAAGATGGACAGAAGCAGCTACACCCAAAGAAAGAACACTGGGAAATGAATATAAACTGCTTGCATTTTTGTTTTTCTTCCCGGGTTATTTATACCTTCTGAATTCAATTCTCCCTCTGCAACAAGAAAACTGTTCGGTTCTGCACACATATATTGCATCTAGGATATACTGCAACCCATTCAACATGTAAAAGACTCTTGCCATCTGGGGGAAAGGGTGGAGGGAGGGAGGGGAAAAATCGGAACAGAAATGAATGCAAAGGATAATGCTGTAAAAAATTACTCTGGCATGCGTCCTATCAATAAAAAATTATTTAAAAAAAAAACAATATATATATACATATTTATACAGTTATCTTGCTGCTCAAAAAAATTGGATTTAGAAAGAAGGTTAAAATAACCTGGGAAGAAAAACAAAAATACAAGCAAACAACAACAGAAAGAATGGAAATGCTTCATACTTATTTCCCATAGTTCTTTCTCTGGGTATAGCTGGTTCTCTTCATCACTGATCAATTGGAATTGATTTGGATTCTCTCATTGACAAAAATAGCCACTTCCATCAGAATTGATCCTCATATAGTGTTGTTGTTGCTGTGTATTACGATCTGGTTCTGCTCATTTCACTTAGCATCAGTTCATGTAAGTCTCTCCAAACCTCCCTGTATTCATCCTGCTGGTCATTTCTTACTGAACAATAATATTCCATAATATTTATATACCATAATTTATTCAGCCATTCTCTACTTGATGGTCATCCACTCAGTTTCCAGTTTCTAGCCACTATGAAAAGGGCTGCCAATTTTGTAAACATTTTAAGAAAAAATTAATCAATCACTAGAAGTTAGCATGATTTTATTAAAAATCAATCATCTTAAACTATTTTCACTTTTGTCCATTGATAGGCCAGTTGAATGCTACTAGAGTAATGATAAGACCAGGATAGAAGGATCTTATACTATGCAAATTTTAAAAAGTGTTTTAAGATATTGCTATTTTTCATTTTTATATCGTCTGGATGTAAAAAAAATCTTTCAGAAAATCATGCCTTATAATAAAGAATTAAAAGAGAAAAAAACCCAGCCAATCTAATCAACATCAAAAAAAAGAATAACACTATAATGCAATAATTCACATCTATAATCCCTCACTTCTGCAAAAAAATTGGGAAAATGTTTTCTCAAATCTCTTCTTTAGAACTGTGCTCGACCATTATAATTTCACAGTATTGAGTTTAGATTATTTTGTTAATTTTTTTCATTTCCCTTGTATTGTCAACAGACATTTATTAAATACATACTACGTTCCAGGCAATGTGCTAAGCAAACAAAGGCAACAAACATTCCCTGTGCGCAAAAAGTCCTTACTACTACAAAGAATGCTGCTGTGGACCTGCTCGGGAGGCCGAGAAGCTCAGTGGTGGGACCTCTGGGTGGAGACATCCGAGGTGATTGTGCAACACGTTTGCAGGGGTGGTTGTGGAAGTGCACATAGGCCTTGGATGAGAGCACTGCCCTGTGTGGGACGGTTTCCTCCCCTGCCAGCCGTCTGTCCTCTCTGGGAAGTCTTTGTAGGAATCAAGCAGAACCTACAACTTTCTCGCGTGGCACACTGGTTGGAGCTGGATCTCTATGACCCGTAGACTTCTTATTTTTTCCTATTTTCGGTCTCTCTATTCATATTTTGGACTGTGCAGGTGACAAGCATGTCGCGTCTGGTTTATTTGCCTTCCTGCCTCATAGCCGGGTTCCCAGGGAGATGGCCACCCCCAGCCGCATGTCCAGAACAATGCTGGTCTCGCAGGAACAGGCCGTGTTAATCCGCAGGAATTGGCTTTGTACAGTGCCAACAAGTGCTTGATAACTGCCAAAGTGTGACCGACTGGCTAATGTTCCTCTCCACTAGAATACAAATGAACCATCTAGTGTTCTCTACCTCTCACCTGCCATAAATGGGACAAATGGCTGTTGGCAAGACAGGCCTTGTGTGATTATTCATGAGAATCATTCCTGGAAATGACTCTTGGAAATGGAAATAGCCCTGCTTCTAGGTGTCTCTGCTTATTCTCCTGCCTGACCTCCTCTTCAACTTTGGAAGATTTTCTGAAACATACTTTTTCAAATCTTTCCTTTCTCTTCTTCCCATCAATGTCTCTTATTCAAATTATTCCAAAGATTCTTTCTGGACCCAAAAATATAATCTACCCCTTTTAAAATAATTTTGAAAACATCCACATAATTGCAAGTGAATCTGTGATAGAAGGGCCCCTGCTGGGATTTTGCTCCTATATTTACACTCCGATTTACTAGAATAGATGAAAATATTTCTAAACAATTGGGTTGATCTTATTCTGGGGTGTGTGGGATGCTTGCCTCTGCTCTTAAAATTCCCAGAGCTCCATGTCTGGTGAAGTCAGTGGGGAAGGGGGTAATTTATTTTCTGCTCTCTCTGCTTTGTCCACTATCCACAGGCAGCCTACCTTACACCCTTGGCTTTAATCTTGGGCAGAATAATATATTAGCAGAAAAGATGGATATCAACAAGGAGTAACTAAAAATTTGTGTCCACTTTATATAGGTATTTATCTCTCCAATAGACCTATGAGCACAGGGATAATTTCACTTGGTTAATTTCCATTGCCTAGAGAAGAGAGTATGATATAATCCTCCTCCTCCTCCTCCTCCTCCTTCTTCTCTTTCTCCTCCTCCTCCTCCTCCTCCTCCTCCTCCTGCTCTTCCTCCTCCTCCTCCTCCTCCTCCTCCTGCTCCTCTTCCTCCTCCTCCTCCTCCTCCTCCTCCTCCTTCTCCTCCTCCTCCTCTTCCTCCTCCTCCTCCTCCTCTTCCTCCTTCTCCTTCTCTTCCTCCTCTTCCTCCTCTTCCTCCTCCTCCTCATCATCACTAGACTTTATATAGTGCTTTATATACATAATTTCATTTTATCCTCACAACAACCCTGAGAGGTAGATTCTACTATTATCCCTACTTTCTACATAAAAAACTAAGATTAGGAGAGGATCTTGGCCAGAATCACACAGATAAGTGTCTGAGGTAGAATTCAAACTCAAGTCTTCCTTCCTGGAAGCCTTGTACACTAGCCTCTGAGTCACCTAGTTTAGTGAATGGAGAGCTATCCTCAAAGCAAGAAGATTTGAGTTCAAATTCTGTATTGGCTCCTGTATTGGTGCAAAAATATTTGTGGTAGACCTTTTTATAGTGGCAAGAAACTGGAAACTTAGTGGATGCCCATCAGTTGGAGAATGGCTCTGGGCAAGTTATTTAGCCCTTCAATTTTCCAGGCTAGTGATTCTCAAACTTTTTAGTTTCAAGACTTATACTCTTAGAAATTATTGAGGACCTTAAAAAGCTTTTGCCTATATAAAATTTTACCACATTAGAACTGAAAGTGTCCTAGTATTTTTATAAAATAGTTTAGGGGTCCTTATAGGGTCCCTCCGGAGTCCCCACTGCACTTTGAGAACAGATGCTCTAGTCATCTCTCTAAGTTATAGAGAGGGTACCGACCTGTAGAAAGCTGTTTCCTCATTTGAGGAAATCTCTAATGCTATTGAAATCATAAATCCCTAATTCTAGTACCCAATACAGTGTCCAACATATAGTAAGTGCTTAATAAATTGATGGGACATAAATTAATTGCATTAATTAATAATAATTGACTAAGTCAAGAACTGACCTCAAAAAGACAGAAAAATACACAGAATACAAACAGAAGTTCAGGAGACACAAATAGGACAATTTTGCTTCTATTGGGTTAAATTTAATATAATTTTTAAAATCCAGAAGTTTAAGGTTTCCCCATGCCACCTATTAAATGCTCGTGTTTATTGATAATTGTCAAGTCTCAGCTAAAGTCCCACCTTCAAGGAGAAGCTTTTCTTGCTCCTTAATCTGCCTTCCTTCTGAAACTACCCTGATTTATACTCCTCTTACCTTATTTGCATAATTATTTGTAGGCTGTTTCCCTCATTAGATGGGGATTGTTTTTTGTCTTTCTTTGTGTCCCCAGTGCTTAGCACATTGCCTGGCATAGTAGGTATATAACAAAATAATTAGTCAGTTGACTAAAAAATAAAATTTTTAAAAGAGGTTCAGAAAAAAAACCCCACTAGATATCCTTTAAAAGCTGTAGCCCCCAAACTCCACCCAGACCCTTTGCACTAAGCGCACATGTGACCTCTCATTTCATACCATCTTCCTTTCCACCGAAGTCCATCTTTTCAATAATCTGTTGTCCCTCCTCTGAATATGGCACTGCTGCCTTTCCGTTTGAGCTAGTAAAAAACCACCAGGTGGCCCCCCAGAGTCATATCTTTTTCAAACCTTTAAAACCAAAGGCAACCCTTTTCAGCCAGAAGAATAACTCCAGGAAACCCTTCTTTCTGTGTCTGCCCATAATAGAGGGTTTTCCGGGACGAGTTTTTTTTTTTTTTTTTTTTTTTAATTTTGGGAGTAATGATATTTGGATAAGAGTATTTTCTTTTTTTTTTCTCAGTATTTTACTTTTCCAAATACATGTAAAGATAGTTTCAACATTCATTTTTTGTTGTTTCTTATTATTTATTATTATGTAAATATTATAAATATTTACAAATATTTATTTATTATTATCTTATTTCTTCATTATTTATTTATTTGTTTGTTATATTATTTATTTATTAAGGCTTTTTGTTTTCAAAAACCATATGCATGAATTTTTCAACATTGACCCTTACAAAACCTTGTGTTCCAAATTTCCCCCTTTCCCCCTATCCCTCCCCTAAATGGCAAGTAATCTATGTTAAACATGTTAAAATATGTGTTAAATACAATATATGTATGCATATTTCTATAATTATCTTGCAGCACAAGAAAAATCAGATCAAGAAGGAAAAAATGAGAAAGAAAATAAAATGCAAGCAAACAACAACAGAGAGTGAGAATGCTATGTTGTGATCCACACTCAGTTTCCACAGTCCTTTCTCTGGGTGCAAATGGTTCTATTCATCACAAGATCATTGGAATCATCTCATTGTTGAAGAGAGCTGTCCATCAGATTAATCTTTGTATATAGTCTTCTTGTTGCCATGTATAATGTTCTCTTGGTTCTGCTCACTTCACTTAGCATCAGTTCATGTAAGTCTCTCCACGTCTTTCTGAAATCATCCTGCTGGTTGTTTCTTAAAGAACAATAATATTCCATAACATTCATATACCATAACTTATTCAGCCATTCTCCAGCTGATGAGTATCCACTCAGTTTCCATTTTCTTGCCACTACAAAAAGCGCTGCCACAAACATTTTTTGCACATGTGGGTCCCTTTTCCTCTTTCCTGATCGCTTTGGGACATAGGTCCAATAGAATCACTGATGGATCAAAGGGTATGCACAGTTTGATAGCCCTGTGGGCATAATTCCAAATTGCTGTCCAGAATAGTTGGATCATTTCACAACTCCAGGAACAGTGTATTAGTGTCCCATTTTTCCCACATTCCCTCCAACATTAGTCATTATCTTTCCTTGTCATCTTAGCCAATCTGAGAGATGTGTAGTGTCAATATTCATTTTTATAAAACTTTGTTTTTTAATTTTTTCTCCCTTCCTCCTTTACCTCCCTCTTCCTCAAGACAACAAGTAATCTGCTATAGTTTAAACATGTGGAATCCTTTAAAACATTTGCACATTTGTCATGATGTGCAAGAAAAATCTGACCAAAAGGGAAAAAAAAAAACAAGAGAAAGGAAACACAAACAAACAAAAAAAGATAAAAATAAAAATTCTTCAATCTTCATAGTTCTCTCTTTGGATGCAAATGGCATTTTCTATTTCTACTGGAATTATCTTAAATCACTGCATTGTTGAGAAGAGCCAAATTCATCATAATTGATCATCACATAATTTTGTTACTATACAGGTACAATGTTCTCTTGTTTTTGTTCATTTCACTCAGTATCAGATCATGTAAGTCTGAGTTTTTCTGAAATCAGCTGGCTCATCATTTCTAATAGAACAATAATATTCTATTACATTCATATACCATAACTTATTCAGCCATCTCCCCTGAGGAACATCCATTCAATTTCCAGTTCTGTGGTACTACAAAAAGAGTTGATATAAATGTTTTTGCACAATGGGTTCTTTTCCCTATGATCTCTTTGGGATACAGACCCAGAAGTAAGACTGCTGGATCAAAACATATGCACAGTTTTATGGCCCTTTGGGTACAATTCCAAATTGTTTCTGGACTAAAATTTCTAACCCAATCCCAATAAAAATGGTGAAGTAGGCAAAAGTTGTCTGCGTCTGGAATCAGGAGAGACCTAAAATCCCATGTCTGTGTGACCTGACTGTTTCTACACCTGTATTAGCCATAGTTTTCTTACTTAGAAATGAGATTAACACCTGTACAACTTACTTTGTGGGGGAGAAAATGAGATGCAAAAAAAAGCTCTTTGGAAAACTTAAATTGCTATATGCTATATATTGTATCTAGGATATACTGTGACCTATTTAACATAAAGGACTGCTTGCCATCTGGGGGAGGAGGTGGAGGGAGGGAGGGGAAAAATCGGAACAGAAGTGAGTGCAAGGGATAATGCTGTAAAAAATTACCCTGGCATGGGTTCTGTCAATAAAAAGTTAAAAAAAAGTGCTATATGCTAATTATTATCATTATTATTTATTATTTCTATCCCTGAGACTCACCATTCTTCCTGATCACTGGTTTCCCTAATTTCTCCCTCTATCCTCATCCCAGATGCCTAAGACTTTCCCATTCTTTCCCCATCTCTGTCTAATCTTTCTTCGGGAAAGGAGCTGACAAATGTAACTATGCTCAAGTAAAAAGGCCTGATAAATCATTATGTGCTATTTTCCATCTAATTACAGTTGCTCTATGATCTATGGGGAAGTGCCAGTCCCTCTCTCCACAGGTCATGGCTATGAAAGAATCACAGGAAACCTGGATTCCAATTCTCTCATTGTCACTGTGTGTTTATGAGAAAATTGAACAAGCAAAAATATTTATTAGATAGCTTTACTTCTTGTACAATTGTTTTTTTTCCAATTATGTCTGATTCTTCATGACCTATTTGGGATTTTCTTTGCAAAGATCCTGGAATACTTTGCCATGTCCTTCACTAGCTCATTTTGCAGATGAGAAAACTGAGGCAAACAGTTAATTGACTTTCCCATGGTCACACAGGTAGGAAGTTTCTGAGGCCAGAATTGAACTCAGGAAGATGAGTTTTCCTGACTCTAGACTCAGCACTCTATCCACTGCACCACACAGATATACCTTATTAAGTATCTATTGTATAGCAAATGGCAGGAGGATACACAAAAAAATGAAGTAGTTTTACTTGTTTGGGTCCCAAATAAATAGAGTTTTCCAGTCTCTGTAATGAACTTGAAATAGATAATCTCTAAGTTTTTTTCCTCATTTCACTTCACCTCTGCTTCCTCATTTATAAATTGAAGAGACTGAACTAAATGCCTTATAAGGACCCTTCTAGTTCCAGCTCTCCTATTCTCTATATGATTCTGCTCCTGATTGTGAATCTTCTGCTACAGCTGCTCTCCTTTATGTTCTTCTCTCAAGTCCCTGCCTCAATATATTCAGTATATTTCCACTCTGGAATCTTTTGCTTATCTTTCTTTTCATATGGAATATCTTTTTCTCTTATAGATTTAAAGGAGATCTCAGAGGCCATTTAGACGTATCCATACCTGGAAAAGAAACCTCAAGGTAACACACTAAGAACCCCACTACCTCTGGAAATTGCCCATTCCACAACCTTTCCAATTTCTATCATTGTTCCTAGTTGTGTTTTTTCTTTCTTACTCTTCCTATTTCTATCCATTGTTCCTAGTTGTTTTTTTTTCTTTCTTACTCTTTCTTTTTTTTTCCTTCCTATGGTCACACAGCTGGTAATTCTGAGGTTAGATTTGAATGAAAATTCTCTTGACTCCAAGGCCTATGCTCTATCCACTGTACCACCTACCTGCACCTCTTAGAAAAACAAATCTAATTGTTTCCTCTTTTAAATACAAAGAGAGCTACTATGCTCTCCTACATCTTCTCTTGATTTCACATCTCTGGTTTCTTCAGGCATTTCCCATATGGCATGAATTCAAGGCCTTTCACAATCCTGTTTGCTCTCTCCAAGATGCTCTCCAGTTCATTAACACTCCTTTCTAAAAGATTATTCTCAGAACTGACCACAAAATTCCAGAGGGAGAACGATCAATATAAACTCTTGTATTCTCTGTATTTCTGGACATGTCTCTCAACCCAAAATAGCTTTTTTTTTTTGGTCTGCTTCATCACAGTGTAGATTTGTATTGGACTTTCAGTCCATTAAAACCCCTAGAGGTTTTTTTTCCACTTCCAGATAAATTTCTATCTACTTACATCTCTCCCATCTTATACCTGTAAAAATTAGCTTAAGACAAACTCAGTGAAACTTTATACTTAATCTCTAATACATGTCATTTTTAAAAGATTTAATCCTATCCATTCTTCAGGTCTGAGATTCTAGTCCTGCCTTCCCTCTGTGATCACCCCAGGACACAAAGATTTGTCTTCTCTGAAATCCTTTGAAGACTTATTGCCTGTATTCCATTCTTGGTATTTAACCACACATTTCCCTTTGTTGGCTATTTATCTTTTTCTCAATTAACAAACATTTATTAAGTGCCTACTATATATCAGGCACTGTGCTAATTAGTAGGGATACAATAAAAAACAAAAAAAACATTTCCTGATTTCAAGGAGCTTACAATCTAACATCTCTCTCCCAGATGAGAAGGAAAATAGTTCTGGTGCCTTATTCTTCTCTGAATCTCCTAACACACTCCTGGGTATATCATAGACTCTTTAAGGAAATAATTTATGGAATGAAAGAATCATTTCAATAACACAGTATACTAAAAATGACTGTACATCAAATTTCAAATCTCCTATGCACAACTTGCTTTTCTTTTCAAATAAACAACAAAATTATCATGTAAATTTCTCCCCCCCCCACATCCTGCCCTAGAGATGCCTACTAGTAGACACTAATAGGTACATATGTATGTATTAAATGTTTTATATGTTATGTATATAACATATCTAATAATTTTACATTTGTATGTAAATGAAATAGCAATAATGCTATTATTATATACAATGTTCTCTTAGTTCTGCACAATTCATTCTATTATCTTGTGCAATTTTCCCATGTTTTTCTAATATCATTTGAGTTCATCATTCCTTATAGCACAGTAGTATTCCATGACAATCATATACTACAACTTGTTCATCCCCTCAATTTATTTTCTATTCACATTTAATGTTTTAATTGCTATTTTCTTTCTCAGTCTCTCTTTTCACTCTATTGCTTTATCTTACCTTTTCCCTTTACCCTCCTATTCTTTATACCACCCTTCCCTCTAAAAATCATTCTCTTATCTTTTTACCCCACCCTCCTAATCTTTTTTTGTTTGTTTTTTATTTTGTTATTTTTTTATTATTATAGCTTTTTATTTACAATACATATGTATTTACAATACATAATACAATACAAACCTGTCAGAAGATTTCTTTTTTTTTTTTTAATTATAGCTTTTTATTTACAAGTTATATGCATGGATAATTTTACAGCATTGACAATTGCCAAATCTTTTGTTCCAATTTTTCCCCTCCTTCTCCCTGTTTGCCCCCCCTCCCCATGGCAGGTTAATCAATACATGTTAAATATGTTAAAGTATAAATTAAATATAATATAAGTACACATGTCCTTACAGTTATTTTGCTGTACAAAAAGAATTGGACTTTGAAATAAGGTACTATTAGCCCATGAAGGAAATCAAAAATGCAGGCAGACAAAAATATAGGGATTGAGAATTCTTTGTAATGGTCCATAGTCATCTCCTAGAGTTCTTTCACTGGATATAGCTGGTTCAATTCATTACTGCTCTATTGGAACTGATTTGGTTCATCTCATTGCTGGAGATGGCCACATCCATCAGAATTGATTATTATATAGTATTGTTGTTGAAGTATATAATCTGTCAGAAGATTTCTAAACCTCTTCAAATATTTGCAGTTTCCTCTTCAATCCAGATCAGAGTAATTTTCCAATATTATCAGCTCTCCATCTCCATCTGCTACTTTTAAAAATTAGTTCTTCTTTCACATCCCATTTTTATGTGATAATTTTTCCTTTCAACTTTTTCCTACCCAATTTTGTTTCTTTTAGAATCACCTCATTATTACACAACTCAACCCCAACCTTTCTTTCAAACTATATTGGTAATGATAACAATTTAAAGAATACTATTACTATTAATAATAACTAATATCGATAACATTTTAGTGTCATAAGTAAACAGTTTCACTATAATTAGTGCCTTATAATTAATCTTTAGTGATTTCTTTATATTTCTTCTAGATCTTTCATATTGAATTTTCCATTGAGTTCTGAGCTTTTTCTTACAAATACCTGCAAGTTTTTCAGTTCATCAAATATCCAATTTTTTCCATTCAGTATTATACTCAAATAGGCACTTAATAAATATTTGATTGAATAGTTTTTGGTTCCCAAAGACAGGCAGTGTATATTTATGAAAACAGTACTAGAGTTCCCCTTCCATCTCTTACCACCTGTGTGACCATGAATGAATCATGGTTTTGGGTCACTTATCTCAATCTCTATCTTCTCATCTGAATGAATGAAATGAAAATGAAAATATCATCTCCTCTGATACTCAATGGCTTCATCTGTAAAATGGAAATGGTTACACTTGCTCAACTGTGTTGTCCTAAGGGAAGTATCTTGCAAACCCTAAAGTTTTAAAGCTTTAAGTACTTTAGAAATATGAGCCATTATTGTTTTCAAATGGGATAAAAGTCCTAATTGGCCCAAGTCAAAATGAAGCTCAAATTTGAGAATTTCAAGAATTGGGGCTTGGGGAATGAGTTTTGTTTTTTAATAAATTTACGTGGTAAACAGGTGCCAATTGTCCATGCATGAGGTTTATGATTATGTCTTATATGAAGACTTTGACAGATTTAAAAAAAGTTATTACTAATAGAAGTGACTCAAATCAATAAAAAATAATTAGTAGCTTCATAAAGGAAAAAAACCCCAATAAAACTTCTCCCCCCAATAGTGATTGCTTTCTCCTTTTCTATAGATCTATAATGTCAGAACTATAAGGAAACTTAGAAAATATCTAGTCCTACTTATAAGAAAGGAAACTGAGTCCAGCAATTTGATCTAAGATATATAAGAAGAAGGTAATAGAACTATTCCTAAATCCCAGGTGTTCCTACTTCCAATTGAATTATCCTTCCATAAGATCCAGACTTTGCATTCACATGTGGCTAATTGAACTCTTCCCAAAAAGATGATACTTAAAAGCTGATTTCATAAGGCTATCAATAGAGCTAAGAGATCATTAAGGCAAGGAATCAAAACTCTAGAAGAAAAAAATAACACTTGCTATTTATATAGCATTTTTAAGGTTTGTGAAATATTTTATATACATTAATCTCTTTTGATTTTTACAATAACCCATTGAGATGGGCACTATTCTCCCCTCTTTACAGATGAGGAAGTTGAGATTTAGAGACATTAAGTGACTTTCTTAAGAGGAGTTAATTTAGTAAATATTTGATACATGATTCAAAACTATCTTGCTGATTTCAAAATCAGGACTATAATTACAAGATCATACTTTGTAGTCTACCAATTGGGTAGCCCATCTGTAGCTTCTTTAATGAACTGTTCATACATGGAGTAGAATGCTTCAGGAAATAGTAAGATTCTGCTCATTGGAAATATTGAGCATAAGAAGGGGATTACTTATTTGGCTGTTCAGATTGTTGATGTTGCTTCCAACTCTAAAATTAAGTTGTATGGCCAACTTCAGAGACCCCAGGGGAGAGAAAGCAAGAATCAGATTTCTTCCTCATACTTTAACTCCTTACCCAAGTAGTTGACTCTTTTTTTTTTTTTTTTAACTAAACTAACACAATTTAAGTGATTTGGGGAAGAGGTCTGAAAGATGATATAATTTGAACTCCTCATTTGAAATCCTCACAGTGTCCCTGAAGTTGGAACAAAAGGTAAAAAACAACCTTTTTTTTTTTTTTCATTTTCAGATGAGAAGACAGAGACTGAGATAAGTGATTTACCCAAAACCAATAGTTAGAATTCTTCCCTGTCCCCATCTTTACTTTTTAAACTTCCACTCACAATTTTAGAGCCCATTTGATCTGTCTTGCTAGAAACATTAGGCATAATCTCTTATTGATCTCTTTATATTTTGAAGTTCTTTTGATACCATGTTCTAGGTTAGACAATGTCTTGTTTGGTGTCACACAGATTAATTATCTATAAAAATTAAATTATGAGACACCTCTTTGTTGGGAACCTTCCTCTCTCCAAGTAATGCTGAAAATTTAGCAGAAATAATTGCAGGGATTTATACAGCTCATAAGTCTTGGAGCTGGAAGGGAATTTAGCAATCATTATGTCTAACATCCTTCTTTATTTCAGATAAATCGAGCCTTGAAGAGTCAGAGTTACTTTGGGCTTGTAGAGTTTCAGATTTTAGATAGGAGGAGGAGTCAGTAGTTCTGTGTGAAAGGATCTTCTCATTTGTCTGCATACTGTTTTGGGGTACACATGAACAAATGCCCTTCCCCCACTGCCCAGAGGCCCATACACACACCTGCACTCCGCCCCTAATTACAAGAGCGACTGTAGGTTAAAAGTGCCCAATTCAAAAGCACTAAACATGGGCCTAATTACAGGTGACTGTAAAAGTCTAATTAGGGGAAGCCTAATTAGCAGCCAAACAAGGGAGGAGAATAGGCCTTGGGAATAAAAAGACTTGAAAGGCAAATGCATCCTTAGTGCAGGGTCACTGAGAAGGAGCTTAATTGCCCTTTGATAAGCCTGGGGAACCAAAAGATGGGAAGCAAATTTAGGCTGTGTTTCCATCAGGGACCCCCTGCTAATGTCGCCGACTTCTCCCCCTACCTCCCTTCCCACATGCTCTAGAGGAACGAGCCCCACCTCCCTACAATTGCTAGTCTGAGCCCATAAAACCTTGCAGCAGATGAAATCCCTGTGTCCCCTTTCTCTTTCCCTCACTCGGTGATATTTCATCTGCTAGTCCAGACGGCTCCTTCCCCTCTCTCCAGCCCCTCTCTCAGAAAAAAATCACGATCCTTTCATTCGGAAGGGGGAGAGAGAGGAGGAAGGTGTGGGCTGGGGCACTGGAAAGAGCCCTGTCGTCCCAGCTGCTGGGAGGCTGAGGCTGGCCAATGGCTCGAATTCAGGAGCCAATTAATTGGGCGTGAGCCATCCTAAGCAGAGGGTCCTTACGACCACCAAAAGAGCAGTCAAGCTGTCTAGGTCAAAACACAAAACAAGTTAGAACTTCTGTGCTGATCCATAGTGGATTAAGGCCACTTTCTTCCAGCCTGGTCAGATAGGGAGACCCAGTCTCAAAACATATCTTATTAATAATGTGTTTTAAAATTTAATGAATAATTAATACTCAATTATGAAAAACAAATTTAATAATGTGTTAAAATAACACAAACTCACAAATATTGGCTTTGACTCTTAATAGCTGGGCAAACCACTTTATTTCTTTGAGCTCTAGTTTCTTCATCTGTAAAATGGGGATAGTAATTCTTGTACTGCCCATTTCAAAGAGCTATAGAAATGTTAAAACTGTTAAACTCTTAGCAACACAACTCTGGAACAATTCCAGTGGGAAAACTGATCTAACCTAGAATGGAAGAGAAAAATTCTGTGGCTACTATAAAAGCAAAGGGGAATTTATTATGTTTAATCCAAAAAGCAGAACCAGAACCAAATGGATGGAAGTTATAGGCAGATTTCAATACAAAATAAAAAAAAATCCTAAGAATTGTAGACAATTGAATGGACTACCTTGACAGGTAGTGAGTTCCATTTCACTAGAAATATTCAAGTAGAGACTGAATGAGCACTTGTCAAAAATGTTGCTGATGAAATTTATGCTTCAATGAGAGACTATATTAAATGACCTCAGAGGTTTCTTTCAACCCTCAGATTTCATGATTCTATGAACTCACTCAGGATGCCCCTTGTGACTTCTGGTTTCCCCTTCCAGAGAGAATTCCAAGGACTCAATTGGTTCCTCCTCTTCTCTTTTGATTTCTTTCCACTGATTTGTGTTCTTGTTGAAAAGTTAGTTTTTACAAGGGAAAAAAATTAGTTTTTACATTTCACCCAGGAAGGGTTCCAAGTTACTTTGTTTTGTCCAGCTTGACAACAAGAGCCATGGATTTTGAACGTAATAGTAATGCATCCTATCTGTCATAATTCATTTGGATGGGTTCTGTTAGGGTCGCCAGGTTGCCTTAATTTCAAGCTTAACCTGTGTGAAAATTTTCCTGGTAAACCTCTTCATGAACTAAGTAACCCAATCTGGCTTTACTTTCTATAGTAAGATGAGGAATTGATATTATTCTCTCTCTCTTTCCCTCCCTCCCTCTCTCCTTCCCTTCTTTCTTTCTTTCTTTCTTCCCTTCTTTCTTCCCTTCTTCCCTTCTTTCTTTCTTTCTTTTTTCTTTCTTTCTTCTTTCTTTCTTTCTTTCTTTCTCTTTCTTTCTTTCTTTCTTTTTCTTTCTTCTTTCTTTCTTTCTTTCTTTCTTTCTTTCTTTCTTCTTTCTTTCTTTCTTTTTTCTTTCTTTTTCTTTCTTTCTTTCTTTCTTTCTTCTTTTCTTTCTTTCTTTCTTCTTCCTTCCTTCCTTCCTTCCTTCCTTTTTTTCCCTATCTTACCCCATCCTATCTTACCCTGTCCTGTCCTGTCCTATCCTACCCTACCCTGTCCTACCCTATCCTGTCCTGTCCTGTCCTGTCCTGTCCTATCCTTCCCTGTCCTATCCTATCCTATCCTATCCTATCCTATCCTACCCTGTCCTGTCCTGTCCTGTCCTGTCCTACCCTACCCTGTCCTACCCTACCCTGTCCTGTCCTGTCCTATCCTTCCCTGTCCTATCCTATCCTATCCTACCCTGTCCTGTCCTGTCCTGTCCTACCCTACCCTGTCCTGTCCTGTCCTATCCTTCCCTGTCTTATCCTATCCTATCCTATCCTATCCTATCCTATCCTATCCTATCCTATCCTATCCTATCCTATCCTATCCTATCCTATCCTATCCTATCCTATCCTACCCTACCCTGTCCTGTCCTGTCCTATCCTTCCCTGTCCTATCCTATCCTGTCCTGTCCTGTCCTACCCTACCCTGTCCTACCCTACCCTGTCCTGTCCTGTCCTATCCTTCCCTGTCTTAGCCTATCCTATCCTATCCTATCCTACCCTACCCTACCCTACCCTACCCTACTCTACCCTACCCTACCCTACCCTATCCTATCCTATCCTATCCTACCCTGTCCTGTCCTGTCCTGTCCTGTCCTGTCCTACCCTACCCTGTCCTGTCCTGTCCTATCCTTCCCTGTCCTATCCTACCCTACCCTACCCTACCCTACCCTACCCTACCCTACCCTATCCTATCCTATCCTATCCTACCCTGTCCTGTCCTATCCTATCTTATCCTATCCTTGCAGATCAGTTTAATTATTTGACTAGCTGTCTGATGTTCTGAAGCCTGGTTAATTGCTGGTGGCACATTCAAAGATTTCTAAAGGAGAAAGCCTTGATGTTGTAGCCTGCCGTGTGCAGGCCATTTGACAAAACAAGTGAGCTCCCTTTTGGGCATAGTTCCAAACTGCTCTCCAGAATAGTTGGATCAATTCACAGTTCCACCAACAATGTATCAGTGTTCCAGTTTTCCCACATCCCCTCCAACACTCGCCATTATCTTGTCCTCTCATCCTAGCCAATCTTAAAGATGTAAGGTGAGCACTATTGATTTCTGAAATGTGGTCTACTAACCTCTCTCTGGAGGAGACTCACTGGGATACAAGTGGTTGTCAGCCTGATTCAAAATTCAAGAGTAGCCTCTCATAGTATCTAGGTAACATTCTCATTTGAATGAAGACAAAAAAGCTAACCTACTATCACTCTGGCTATACTTTTACTATTCTCTTATGAACCATTCTCCTTTCTATTTTAATTACATGAGTCTATTATTTCATCTACTAGACTAAAAATTAGGTGAAGACGAAGACTATCTCCTTCATATATTTATGTCTGAATCTTATACAGGCTTTTGTGTTTTTGTCACATAATATAATCTATAAGAAAAAGTCATTGAAAGTCTTGCCCTGACTCCATTTGTTTTCTATTTTGGCAAATAGAAAAGGGCATTCTATAGGGATTTTCCTTTTGATTCCCTTAAAGACCTCCATGACCAAAGTTTGAAGATAGTCTTCATTTTCTAGAAACTTACAGTACAGTAGGAGGGATTATATGTGCTCTAATATAGATATATACATAGATGTGTATATGTAGATATACATATATGTGTATGCATATATAATTATACTGGTAATAAAAGCTAGCTTCAAGGTTTGCAAAGTGCTTTACAAATACATCTTATTTGATACTTGCAATAACCTGGGGAACTAGGTACTATTACTATCCCTATTTTTTTTTAGATTGATAAAAGAGGTATATTATTGGGTAAGCAAGGTTAAAGTGTAGAGATAAGGAGGGCACTGGACAGAGGGTCCAGTGGACAGAGGGTCCTCACATGGCTAGCATGTTTGAAATCTCTGCTACTATCCCTCTTTTAAAGGTGAGAAATGAAGGCAGACAGAAGTGTTTGAGTTAGGATTTGAGCTCAATTCTTCCTGACTCCAGATCCTGCATTTAATTCACTGTACCACCTAGCTACATAGGTAAATATACATAGCTATATAAAATACAAATTAAACAGTAGGTATCTAGAGTAATACAAAGTGTGATGATATCAGAGAGAGAAAAATTCTGTCAAGTTAGAAAAAACAGGGAAGACTTCTGTGAGGAGATGGTATCTCAAATGGACTTGAAAAATGTGAGTGTGAATTTAATAGATAAATATAAAGGAAGGGAGTAATAAGGGAATTCCAGCTAATGATCTTGGGCAATGGGCAATCCAGTTCTCTGAGATTCCGAGTCTTCATCTGAAAATGAGGAAAATAATATTTCTTGTACTATTTATGAAATATTTTGTGAAGACTTCAAATATTCATGTGCATTTCATCTGTGTGGGTATCCCTTTTAACAACAAAGATCAGAGACTATCCATTCCCACACATCCCATATTACTCTTGCTCATGTATGCCCTCTCCTAAATTAGCCACAGGTGACTTAATCCAAAGTGCTAAAATCATCTTTGATTTCCTTGGATTGTCTCTTATTCTTATCAAATGAACTATTCACTTTTTTATTTATAGAACTTTTTTTTGTATCCTTCATATCTTTTCTTCATAAATCCTTATTTCAAGTGTATTGTATCCTACTCATGCCTACCACTGGAACTTGCCAGTACTCTTTTGGTGATCCTCAATTCCAGTTCTTCAAAGACTGTAGTGTTCTCTGATTCATATTTGTACATCACAGGAAAAGTATTGACAGATTCTGCTCCAGACCCTTATTTTAATTCTTTGTGTAGCATTCTGTTTCAATTGTGTTTCTAGGAAAAAAATATTAATATTGACAAGGCAGGCTTTTATTTTGGCATACCCATTTGGAACCTATTATGGTCCTGATTTCAACCTATTTATTCATCGCTCAATTCTTTTCCAGTTTTCTGAGCTCCTGTTTCATAAGGAATTCTTCCTTTCCCCATGTAATTTATATTCTTTGGTTTATCAAGCACTGGGATATTGGGCTCGACTTTTTTCTAATTCTTTCTCATCTAGTCATTTATTGATCTATTTTCTATTTTTTAAACCAATATCAAACAGTCAGGGTGGCTTAGTTTCCAACTTGGAGTCAGAAGTCCTAAATTCAAGTCCTGCCTCAAACATTAATTGTGCATATTCTAGGTTAGGCCAGTGGACAGAAGAAGATTGGGGAAATTTTAAAAAATATATAAATTCCAATCTGCTCTCCTTCTCTTCAGTTCTAGGCCCAACTCACTGCCCATTTGCCATGTCTGTCCAAAATATAAACCAACACATATATTTATGAATGTGCTCTGTAGATTGTACATTTAACTGCTTACATTGTCTGGGGAATATACTTCTTTATCCATTTAGTTTTTTTTTTATCGATAGTTAATAATTTTAAATCTCAGGAGGCTTCACAATGTTTTAGGGCTTGATCACATCAGTACAATGTCACACATTTAGGATAATCCAATAAACTTCATTATGTATAGTGAATTTCTCTTCAGTTTAAACTCTGTCCTGAGTTTCCTCTATGAGAATGCTAAATGCTTAAAGGAAAAAAAGCAAAAAAACCCCCAAAAAACAAAAAAAAACAAAACCAAAAAATATTCCAAGAATCTTAAAATCTTCCATATATCTTCTGTACTTCACTTGAAACTATCAGAGGGCTATCAAAGTCATTTTTGTTATTATATCCTTCATAGAATTTTGTACAATTTTCACATAAGATTAATAGTTATTTTATTGGAAATGAGTTTTTAAAATGATATTTCATTCTATTGTCAAATGATTTTTAATAGTCAAATAAGCCCAAGAGGACTTTGTATTTTCTGTCTCTTTCAGTCTTTGTGAGATGATGAAAAAGGTATATACTCTAGAACAGGGGTCCTCAAACTTTTTAAATAGGGGGCCAGTTCACTGTCCCGCAAACTGTTGGAGGGCCGGTCTATAGTAAAAACAAAAACTTTGTTTTGTGAGTCTTTAAATAAAGAAACTTCATAGCACTGGGTGAGGGGGATAATCGTCTTCAGCTGCTGCATCTGGCCGTGGGCTGTAGTTTGAAGACCCCTGCTCTAGAATATTATTTGCAAAGGTCTTCCAATATCTTCATTAAAGATGTCCTCAATTATTCTCACAAAATTTTATATAGCTATGAAAATGAGTCTATGTGTTAGTACAATAATTGTTAATGTTTTCTTTATTATTTTTTTGGGGGGAAGGTAATAATAATATGATCTGAGGATTTTCCCCCAATCCTATGATATCTTTCCTTCCTTTAGATATATTGAAAATCAAATCCTCAATACTCTCAAATTGTATTGCCCTTATAATATATATACACATATATGTGTGTATGTGTGTGATAAAGGTCATATATATAAAATAAAGGCAATGTATAATACTTATAACATACATACATATATACACATTTATTCTTATTCTAGTCTACCTTTGTTTTCTTGAGGGCCATTTATTCTTTTATAAATATATGTGGGAGAGTGATGCTAGAATACAAATGTAGTAACTTCACTTAATGGTAAAAACAGTTTGTCATAAAAATATGTGCAGATCTTTTTTTATTTTTTTATATTTTTTTAACTTCAAATGCCCTCATAATGACTTATTTGGATTTCTTTTTGAGATTTTATTAAACTAGTTTTGTCTTTACTGTTTCTCAATGGTTTATGAGGCAAATTTGTCACTGCTGATTATATGCCATTATCTTTTGTCATGGACTTAAGTTTATATCCTAAATTGGCATTGTCTTTAACTGCTATCTTCCTCCACTTGTCAAGTAAGCCTAATGTTTGCTGGCTAATGTTGTTTTTGAGTTGTTTGATTTGCACTAGTTATATTTCTATATTAAATCTCAGTTGACATTAACATCCTTTTGTCTATTGATTTCCTATTGTTTAAGATCAAGAATGTGTTTAAATGTGTTAGTGGACTAGTTTTAATTAGGCATATTAACTTTTTATTATCTTTACTGTATCACTCTTACTCTATTAATTTTTATTTTTACTCTAAGAAGTTAATAGTCTGCCTGTACACAGATAAAAACTCAGTATATTAGTCACAAGTTGTTTCTGTGCCCTTACAATGTAATTTCAGTTTTTAATAATGTTATATGTTGCTCTTAATTTCTAAAACTTTCCAGTTATTTTCTCAAAGTATTCATGATGCAGGCCAATTTTGCATTAAAATTACTATCAAAGTATGTATTGATTTAATCTAATTTTATTTTCATCATAAATTATTTAATTAATTGATTTTAAAAATAATTTTGTCTTTTAATTTAATTCTCTGTTAATGAGAAAACATGGTATATAATTAAAAGAACTCCAATTTGACCTATTTACTGATGTAAAAAATCAGACATTTATATAAGAAAGGACATTTATACCAATAACTTTTGTGTAGTCTAAAAGTCATTGGCCTGTCTCAATCCTTGCTCATTAATCATTTCCCCCAACATTTAAAAAAAATAACTTATCAGTTTTCATATTTTGTAATGGCTGTTGATACATCACTGCAATTATTTTCATAGTAGTGTTTTTGTGAATCTTTATGATGAGCAATGCCCTATGAGATGTTCAAATGTACCATGAAATGATGTTTCTTCTTGCTTTTGGATTGGTAACAAAACCAACTCAGTCAACTCAATTTTCCAAGGAGAAATTGTAAACCATTTTTCAATGCAATTTCCTTTTATCTTTTGATTTTTTATGTTCACTAAATATTAAGAGTGATATGATTAAGCTTCTCCAGCATTATTTCCACTTATTAGTCATTGAATGACTTTGCATTTAGAATGTCCACAGTTAAATAAATGTTTGTAAATAGTCAAAAAATTGGAGAATCCTTGGCATTCTTTTTCTTTTATTCCATTCTTCCTCTATTACTGCAAAAGTAGAAGGGAGAAGGTTATCAGACATTGAAGAGATGGGCTATTTAGTTTGACCCCAGTTTCTTAATCTGTGATTCACAATGCCATATGGGATCCTGTAATTGAATGTGGGGGTCACAAAACAGTTATTTATTATCAGTAAATGTTTGATTTGTATATCTATTTTATCTACTTATATACCTGGGATTGTATAAAAATTTGTCTGGTGAAAATGAGTAGAGAAAATTTAAGAAGCCCTGAGCTAGACTAATTCTTGGAAATCATTCACCATCTTATTTCTGAAACCACACTCAAAATCTTTTCATTATGGTAGAACCTGATAGAGCTTGGTTGTGTTTGGTCAAGATAATTTTCAGGGTCATCTCCCATAGACAATGAAGTTTTGGAGTAGGATATTGTGAAAGACTGATCAATCAATCAATCTTTGCATCATTAAGTGCTTACTGTATGCCAGGATCAAATGAGATATTAGTGTAAAGTACTTTGTAAAGCTTGTCAAAGCTCTACATAAATGTCAGCTGTTAATCATAAACGTTCATTTAATTGAAGAAAATTCTAAGCTGGTCATCCCGTGATCAATCTCTTTCAATTAGTGCCTTTCATCTCCCTCCTGCGTGCCCAGCATCAATGTGCCCTGTTGCTTCATAGCCCAGCCTAACATCAGGAAATGTTAATCTAATGCTCATCTACATCCCTTCCACCAGTAAATTGAGTCCACTTCCCGGCCCGTGGTCCTCAAGCCGCGTCTCGTGCCCAGACCCGGAGGAAAGAGCGTGACAAGCATTTTAAGCCACAAGGACAAGCGTCCGGAGCTTTTCAAGTCCCGGGCCCAGCCCCCAGCCTCAGAAGCGTCCCTCTGCTGCCGGCCCTGCCTTTGTCGCTGGCAAGAACCACATCTCCGCCCGGTTCCTGCTGTCGGGTGTGGGGGGAGGAGGCGGTGGAGAGGACCCTAGATAGATGGGGAAAAGACAGCCCCGAATCCCCCGGATTAGGATGCTCATTTCCCGAGTCTGGAGACTTTTGCTTGTTTGACCAGCGCGGCAGATGAGCCTCAAAGATGCCCTTTTTCTTGTTCATTTAGGGGTGAAACATTACCAGCACAAACTCAATTAGCAGCCTTCGCCGGCTGCGCGCAGGCCTTTCGTTACCACAGCCAATACTTTTACTCCGTCTCCTCACAAAAGCAGCATCTGCTTTGCAATCCACAGCTTAATTGAGTCCAGCGCGCAGTTATTATATGTTAACCGCGGCCCCTGGAGAGAGGAGTCGGAAAGGGGAGGGAGGCTGTGCTCCTTTGTCTTGGGCTTGAGAGAAGAAGGGGGGCTTTGAGCCCCGGGGGTGCTCGCCCGAGCAGAGCGATGCAGGGGAATGGAGCCCAGGGCAGAGGGGTCAGAGGTTGGGGCTACTGGGAGCTGGCTCAATTGCTGTCCCGGGCCTTTTCAGGCCACCAGAGCGAAGTCCCTTTCCCCTGGAGTCCTTGATAATGAATAAGTAAGCTAAGCCGAAAGATCACTGCATCCTAAATTGACTACCTACATGCTCTCTGCTGGGAGGGCCGCAAGAGAAATCCCTACAAACTGTAATAGTAGCTGAGACCCGGCAGGTTGGGGATGGGAGGGGCTCAGAGTCTCTGTGCCTGCTTTAGGTCACCTCTTTTTTAATACATCTGATTTTAAAAATATATGCAAAGATGGTTTTCTACGTTTACCTTTACAAAACCTTTGTGTTCCAGATTTTTCTCCCTCTTTCTCCCCTTCTCCAAGATAGCAATCCAATGTAGGTAAAACATGTACAATTCTTCTAAACGTACTTTCATATTCATCCTGCTGTGCAAGAAAAACCAGATTTTTTTTTTGGGGGGGGGGAATGAGAAAGGAAAAAAAAAACAACAGGCAAACAAAAACAACTACAACAAAAAGTGAAAATACTATGCTTTCATTCACATTCAGTCTCCATTGAGAAAATGAGGCAGGTGACCTTGCCCAGCTTTCCCTCACTTAAGTCCAATTCCCTTGCATGTCATGGCAACACTTCCCTGATATCATGGTCCTCTTTGAGAAGGAAGGACAAACACTGTGAGTAAAACTGGCCCACAAACTAGAATTGGTCAGTTAAAAGACTCCTCCCTTCCTTCCTTCCCTTCATTCCCTTCCTTCCCTTCCTTCCTTCCCTTCATTCCCTTCCTTCCCTTCCTTCCTTCCCTTCATTCCCTTCCTTCCCTTCCTTCCCTTCCTTTCTTCCTTCCCTTTTTTCTTTCCATTCTTTCCTGCCTCCCTCCCTTCCTTCCTCCCTCTGTCCACATAGAGTATCATTCCCTTATCTACATACCCTCTTAAAAGCATTTTTTTTTCTTTTGCACCTCTGCACCCTCCCAAGATATTTTGGGGTTTACTGGTTAGATGTCTTTCTTAAGGACTATGCTTTAAACAAAAACAATCTGATTCTTACTGGCCACCAATGGATCCTAGACCAAGCCCATTTGATTATTGTTTGAGTCCTGATTGATTTAGATTAAATGTAAACAGGAATAATTTCTGCTTTGCCCAAAAGCCCTAAAGATATTCCCCTCCCTCATTCATTCATTCATTTGTTCATTTATTTAATTATATTTTTGGACTACATAAAAGAGGACATTTTTTTTTTTTTTTTTGTATATGACTATTTTTTAAAATAATGGCTTTTTATTTCCAAAATACATGCAAAGATAGCCTTCAATGTATATCCTTGCAAAACCTCAAATTCCAAATTTGTCTCCCTGCCTTTTCCCCAATGCTTCCCCTAGACAGGAAGTAATCTAATATATGTCAAACATGTGCAATTCTTTTATACATGTTTCCATATTTATCATGCTGCACAAAAAAATCATATCAAAAAGGGGAAAAATTGAGAAAGAAAATAAGCAAGCAAACTACAACAAAAAAGGTAAAAAATATTTTGCTGTGATCTATATTCAGTCTCCGAAGTCCAGAAAGAATAGATTGTTTTCCTTGGTTGCTACTTAACCTTAATCACTGAATGGATGCAGCCTCAGTCAAACTGAGACCTGTAGAAAACCTTAGTTTAAAAAAGCCAAGTCCCACTGAGTCCAGGGCCATCTTCAGTTGTCCTGATCTATATCTGGCCACTGGACCCAGACGGCTCTGGAGAGGAAAGTGATCTTGCACTGTCCTCCCTCCTTTCAATCCAATTTACCTGCATGTCATGACATCCCCTCCCTGATATCATGGTTGTCTGCGAGAACGAAGGACAAATAACATTCCCCATAGTCCTCTCTGGATGCAGACGGTTCTTTCCATCACTAATTTATTGAACTGGCTTGAATCACTTCATTGATGAGAAGAACCACATCCATCAGAATTGATCATTACCTAATCTTCTTGTTGCCGTGTACAATGATTTCCTGGTTCTGTTCACTTCACTCAGCATAAGATCATGTAAATCTCTCCAGGCTTCTCTGAAATCATCCTGCTGGTCATTTCTTACAGAACAATAATATTCCATAACATTCATATATCATAACTTGTTCAGCCATTCTCCAATTGATGGGCATCCACTCAGTTTCCAGTTCCTTACTACAACTAAAAGGGCCACCACAAACAGTTTGCACATGTGGGTCTCTTTCCCTGTTTTATGATTTCCTTGGGATATAGACCCAGTAGAGCCACTGCTGGTTGATCAACTCTTAAACAGTGAAACGAAGAAAAATGAATATTGATAAATGATTTAATATTGAGAAAAAATGAATAATCAACCAATAAGTATTTATAATGGAATTACAATGCATCAGATGCTGGGGATATGATAGCAAAATAAAAGTCTTTGCCACCATATTTTATTTTATATATCTATAAGTAAATACAAATATACATATATGGACACTATATATATATATATATACATACACACAAAATAAATACAAATATGTAGTCGTACAATATGGCTTTGGGGCCATATTGGCCCCAACCTTCTTTTCCATTCTTCTCTCTTATTCTTCTCAAAACCAAGAATCATATAATGTTAGAGTTGGAAGGGAACATATATGTCAACTAGTCTAATTCCCTCATTTCATTCATGAGGAAACTGGAATCTAGAGAAGGGGAAAGATTGTTCAAGATCACACAACTAGAAAGGGAAAAAGGCGGCTCTCTGACCCCAGATCTAGTATCCTTCCCTTTATACCAGATTGGACTTTAGAAAGTCCCTTGACATGGCTCATTTATCCTGTTTTCTCACCTTTTACATCACCTGCCTCTCTTCTCCCTGTGCCCCATCCCCACTCCCTTCTACTTGGATTTCACCAAGACAACAAAAATATCAGATAATCTCAGAGTTGGAAGGACCTTAAAGATAATCTGAACAATATCTTCTCTGATATAATTAAGAAGTTATTAAGTTCCAGCTTGAACAGCTCTACTAAGTGGATATTCCAAAGATAAGAATATACTACTTCTAATATCCTAATACTATTTTAAGTAAGAATATTTTAATTTTAATAGGAGGCACATCATTCTACATGGATGGGGGCACATCTCTGTTGTAAGAATAATCTCTCTGAGCATAGAGCTGATGTGGCTTGCTGTCCAAAAACAGTCCAAACTTTCTATTCTGACCTCCAAGACCATCTAGCTTCATCCAAACCAATTTCATTTTGACCTTTTTTTTTTTTTTTTTTGTTTGTTTGTTTCTTTTTAACTGATGTTTAAGAGAAAGAAATAAGTGAATATCTGTAAATCCCCTTGACAGGAAAGGTTTCTGAGATATATATGGGCGCATGAATTTCTTATTTCATTTTTACTTACAGGACTGATGAAGAAGGTGAAGAACTAATACTATTACAAGTTAGTTTCACCAAAACCAAACCCACAAGTTAAAGGAAATTAAAATCATAGAAACTAAGAGTAGTCATCCAACCTCTCCTTGAATACTTCCAATACTAGAAAACTCTTCTCAGTAACCCAGAAGGTAAGCCTCTTTCACTTTTGGATCCCCATGATTTTTCAGTATGTAGTTGTTCTTGTCATTTACGTTGTTGTAATTGCTGGGCATATTGTTTTCTTGGCTCTGTATATTTCACTGTTTTTCTAGATCTTTTCATGCTTTTCTACATACATTTCTTAGAGCACAATCATATTCCATTACATAAATGTTCCACAATTTGTTTAGTTGTTTCTCAATTGTCAAGCATCTACTTTTCTTCCAGTTTTTAGCTATTGGAAAAATTATTAAATTAATAACTAAAAAAATTAGTAATACATATGAATGTGTATTTTAGTGTTTATAGTACTTTATTCTCATACCTGGCATCCTTGGGGGTATAGCCCAATAAAGAGTCTGTGCTTTAAAGGGTATGGATATTTAGTCACTTTATTTGCACAATTCCAAACTGTTTTACAAAATTTTAGTATTAGTGTGCCTATTATTCTACATTACTTCCAACATTGAGTATTGCCATTTTAAAAATCTTTTTTGCCAATTTGTAGAATATGAAGTGAAAATTCAGGGTTATTTTAATTTATATTTCTCTTATGATTTGTGATTTGGAGCCTTTTTTATGTGGTTGTGAATACTCTTTAACCATTCATCTATTGGGGAATGACAGTATAAAATTATATATCTTAGATACCAAACTCTTGTCAGAGAAATTTGACACAAGGTTTTCCCCTCTCATTTGACCACTTCCCTTCTTATCCTACTTGTATAAATGCTGTCTGGGTGGAAGCTTTTCACTTTCAAGTAATCAAAGTTGTCTATTTTATCTTTCTTAATAGCCTTTATCTCTTGTTTGGTTAAAAATATATCTTCTATCCATAACTGTGAGAGGCATAAGATCTGCTTCTCTTCTAATTTTTTAATAGTATGATCTTTAAAATTAAAGTAGCATATATTTTTTCATTTTCTTTTTTTTTTCATTTTATTTAATAATAACTTTATATTGACAGAATCCATGCCAGGGCAAATTTTTTTTTTACAACATTATCCCTTGCACTCGCTTCTGTTCTGATTTTTCCCCTCCCTCCCTCCTTCCATTCCCTCCCCTAGATGGCAAACAGTCCTATATATGTTAAATATGTTGCAGTATATCCTAGATACAATATATGTTTGCAGAGCCGAGCAGTTCTCTTGTTGCACAGGGAGAATTGGATTCAGAAGGTAAAAATAACCCGGGAAGAAAAACAAAAATGCAAATAATTCACATTTGTTTCCCAGTGTTCTTTCTTTGGGTGTAGCTGCTTCTGTCCATCATTTATCAATTGAAACTGAGTTAAGTCTCTTTGTCAAAGAAATCCACTTCCATCAGAATACATCCTCATTCAGTATCGTTGTTGAGGTATATAATGATCTCCTGGTTCTGCTCATTTCACTTAGCATCAGTTCACGTAAGTCTCTCCAAGCCTCTCTGTATTCATCCTGCTGGTCATTTCTTACAGAACAATAATATTCCATAACATTCATATACCACAATTTACCCAGCCATTCTCCAATTGATGGGCATCCATTCATTTTCCAGCTTCTGGCCACTACAAACAGGGCTGCCACAAACATTTTGGCACATACAGGTCCCTTTCTCTTCTTCAGTATCTCTTTGGAGTATAAGCCCAGTAGTAGCACTGCTGGATCAAAGGGTATGCATAGTTTGATAACTTTTTGGGCATAATTCCAGATTGCTCTCCAGAATGGTTGGATTCGTTTACAACTCCACCAACAATGCATCAGTATCCCAGTTTTCCCGCATCCCCTCCAACATTCATCATTATTTTTTCCTGTCATCTTAGCCAATCTGACAGGTGTGTAGTGGTATCTCAGAGTTGTCTTAATTTGCATTTCTCTGATCAATAATGATTTGGAACACTCTTTCATGTGAGTGGTAATAGTTTCAATTTCATCCTCTGAAAATTGTCTGTTCATATCCTTTGACCATTTATCAATTGGAGAATGGTTTGATTTCTTATAAATTTGAGTCAGTTCTCTATATATTTTGGAAATGAGGCCTTTATCAGAACCTTTAACTGTGAAGATGTTTTCCCAGTTTGTTGCTTCCCTTCTAATCTTGTTTGCATTATTTTTGTTTGTACAAAGGCTTTTTAATTTAATGTAATCAAAATTTTCTATTTTGTGATCAGTAATGGTCTCTAGTTCATCTTTGGTCACAAATTTCTTTCTCCTCCACAAGTCTGAGAGATAAACTATCCTATGTTCCTCTAGTTTATTTATAATCTTGTTCTTTATGCCTAGGTCATGGACCTATTTTGATCTTATCTTGGTATGTGGTGTTAAGTGTGGGTCCATGCCTAATTTCTGCCATACTAATTTCCAGTTATCCCAGCAGTTTTTATCAAATAGTGAATTCCTTAAAGTAGCATATTAATTAATAAATGCTCACTTATGGATCAGTTGATTAATCGACTCCTGGTGTTGGCAAACTACAGCCTGACAGGCCACCTGTTTTTATACTACCATGAGCTAAGAATGTTTTTTACACGTAAGAGCCATTTTTAGCTTTTGGCAGTACAAAAATGGGCAGCAGGCAGATTTGGTCCAGTCTACTGCAGTTTGCTGACTCGTACCCTCTCTCTCTTTCATCTGATGGCTCTTCAGTACATGAAGGCAAAGATCATGTCTGTCCTTGGTCTTCCTAAGCTAAATATCCCTGGCTCCTGTGTCATAACGCAACAGACATGACATGCTTTAGCGCTCCTTCTTGCCATCCTGTTTGTTTTGATCTGATCATACCCTAGTGTTTCCTGGGAAAAAGTAGCAGAATTTTCCAGATTGCAAAGAGTTCTTTGACTTATAACAATGATCACAAATACATGTTACTTTTCTCTGTTTCTCAGCACATGATTAGGGCTTGTAAGGATACAAAAACATCATTTATATTTGAGGCATACATAATGCACTGATTTAAAAGCTTTGATTAAACAACTTGATCAAGGGTTCAGTGAAGTGTGCTAGTCTAAAGTCAGAAAGACTTAACTGAGTTCAAATCTGGCTCAGACACTTACTAGCTGTGTGACCCTGGGCAAGTCCCTTAACCCTGTTTGCCTCAGTTTCCTCATCTGTAAAATAAACTGGAGAAGGACATGGCAAAACTCCGGTGTCTTTACCAAGAAAACCCCAAATGGGGTCCCCAGAGTGAGACACTGTTAAAGATCACTTGCACCTTAATGGTCTGTGGCTTGTTCAGGGTTCTCCAGCATCTCCCCAACCTGTCCTACTCAGGCCTACTCCCTCAGAGAGGGTTTTCACATAGTTGTTTTTATTTCAGACTGGGGGCATATTCCCCAATATGCCCCTCAGAATTCCTCTCCAGCATCTCTGTCATTCTCATAGGTCAAGCTGCCTAATTGCCTAATTCTGGCCACCAGAAGCACGCAGATATTGGGGCTTGAGTCCCTTCTCTCTCCGCCTCCCCCAGTCAATGGGAAAGGCCAAGTCACCTCCATTAGAATGTAGCATCTCCATTTCCCTCCAATATTAATAATTATGACATTAGAAGGGTGATCTGCCACGATTCAGCCTTTCTATTTGCAGGGCAGTGGTTGCATATCAATGGCATGATTAGTCAAATGAAATCAGAGCAGTACCATTATAAAATATTTACATGGCCAGAATGCATATGCCGCAATCTCATTGTTCCCATTATTAAACCATTTTATAATCTCATAACATTTAGACTCACACTTTGCATTTGTAATTAACTTGAGAAGTGCCTTTGCTGGGAATTAATTGCAACTTGTGCATTCTTACACACACGAACTCATGCAGATGACAAAATTCAGGTTGTCAGCTATGCAATCCGCTCCCAAGGTGGGTCCCAGACAGACCTAGCTTTATAACAATAACTCTTATTATTCTTGCGTCCTAAAGTATGCAAAGTGTGTTCTTCTGAGAACCTTTGAAGCAGATATTGCAAGAACTTTTATCTTCTTTTTACACATGTGACTCAGAGATATTAAACACCCCAGACAAGAAGGCAGTGGATGGAGTACCTGGAGTCAGGAAGAAACATTTTCCTGAGATGTGGGACCCTGGGCAAGTCACTTAACCCCATTTACCTCAGTTTCCTCTTCTGTAAAATGAGCTGGAGAAGGAAATGGCCAACCCTCCATTATCTTTGTCAAGAAAACCTCCCCTTCCTTTTCCACTCCCCTGCCTCCACCCACCAAAAACGTCATTTCCTATACAACACATCAGGACTTGCACAAAGAGTGGGCGGGGGCCATTCTTTCTCCAAGCTTATATATAATATATATAATAGAGTACGGTCCAATTACTATTTAGCCTCATGTGCTTGGGACCTCAGTGCATCAACTCAAGCCTCAGCCCATTACAACTTTCCACGCTCCAGATCCAGTGCTTAGCAAAGCTTTTATGGGTGTTCGTTAAGTAGTGTGACAGAATAAGCAGTGTGATAGAATGTGATGGCCATTCTCTTGGCCATCAGTCAGACAAAGAATAGGGCTTATGTAAGGCTTCTGTGACCACAGAAGTGGCAAAACTGTGGCCCATACACACATGCTGAGCTGGTGGCCTTGGAGTCATTAGGATCATATTCTGGGACACTGAATTAATGAGAGGAGTAATTTAATTTTTCAAGACACTGGTGAGGAACATAATGAGCACAAATTTTTTTTTTCCCTAATCTCTTCTCATGGGGTTAGGCAGTACTTGCTCAGTCATTCTCTTTGCAGGATAGAGCTTTTATGAAGTGTGTCCACTTCATAATGGATTCACATTAATAATAGCTACCTGTTATAGAGCACATTAAGGTTTGCAAAGCATTTTACATAGGTTAACTTTATTCTCACAGCAGTCCTATGAGAGAAATGCTGTTGGCACTCCCATTTTACAGGTGAAGAAATTGAGGTGAACAGATCTAAGTGCTCAGGTTCATAGAGTTAACAAATATCTGAGACTGAATTTTTACACAGGTATTCCTGGTTCCATGCTCTGGGTCACCTAGTTGCCTTTATTTGCTCTGTCCCTAGGGGTAAGTTCTTTCTATTTCACAAATAAATAAACTGAAGTAATAGGAGGATTGACTGGTCCACCATCATATAGTGAGAATATTGTAAAGTTAGGGCTAAATCTTAGGCCTCACTCTAGAGCTGAAACTTGGGAATGTTATTATATATTTATAAATATTATATTATTATATATTATTATCATAGTTATGCATTTAAAAGGAATAGCAAGTTGTACATAATAGATTTGCAATTTCATGTGCAATCATCCTTTAAAAGAATTATACTATGTTATGGCATTGCTTGTTTTATTCCATAAATTAAAAATTAAATAAATAAACCCACAACCAGGAACTTAATTCATTGAACTCTGGGATCTATTAAAAAGTAATCACTGTTGAAATCAGAAAAGAAGTCAAGCAGGTTCTTCCTGCTGATATCTAACCTTTCTTTTGCTCTAGTTCCTTGGCTGCCTGAAGCATAGCCTATTAAAAGCTTTTCTCCCTTTTCTTCCCAGTCCCCAAAAGAGCAAGAACTGGCAGAGAGCATTTTCCTTATCAAACTGTTTGATAAGGATTTGTCCCTAAAAATGATATAACTGAGAGATTAAAGCCTAGAGAAGGAAAATGGGAATGTATAATGCTGACTGAACAATCCCTCTCTAGGGCATTTAAGAACTTGAGAATGTTATTATATATTTATAATTATTATATTATTATAGTTATGTATTTAAAAGGAATAGCAAGTTGTACATAATAGATTTGTAGTTTCATGTGCAATCATCTTTTTTTTTTTTAATACTAGGTTGTGGGATTGCTTGTTTTAACCAATAAATTAAAAATTAAATAAACAAAATTAAAAAAAAATAGAACCAAAGAGTAAAAATGAGAACATGAATGTAATCTTTGAAAAAACAAGTAGAAATTTCTCTGCTCACCATGAATGATGCAAGATCAAAATGATGGTTGTCAGAAAAAATTGTTGGGTGGACCATGGAATTTATGGTGATCTGATTTGGTTTTGTCATTTTATGGAAGAAAGAACTCAGATCCAGAGAGGTCAAAAGAATTTCTGAGACCATCAAGTCCATCACTCTGCCTCCACACATGATGGTGTTTTGTTGTTGTTGTTGTTGTTGTTGTTTTGTTTTTATTAATAGCTTTTTATTTACAAGTTATATGCATGAGTAATTTTACAGCATTGACAATTGCCAAACCTTTTGTTCCAATTTTTCCCCTCTTTCCTCCCCCCTCCCCTAGATGGCAGGATGACCAATGCATGTTAAATATGTTAAAGTATAAATTAAATACAAAATAAGTATGCATGTCCAAACCGTTATTTTGCTGTACAAAAAGAATCGGACTCTGAAATGATGTACAATTAGCCTGTGAAGGAAATCAAAAATACAAGCGGACAAAAATATAGGGATTGGGAATTCTATGTAATGGTTCTTAGTCATCTCCCAGAGTTCTTTCTCTGGGTGTAGCTGGTTCAGTTCATTACTGCTCCATTGGAACTGATTTGGTTCATCTCATTGCTGAAGATGGCCAGGTCCATCAGAATTGATTATCATATAGTATTGTTGTTGAAGTATATAATGATCTCCTGGTCCTGCTCATTTCACTCAGCATCAGTTCTTGTAAATCTCTCCAGGCCTTTCTGAAATCATCCTGTTGGTCATTTCTTACCGAACAATAACATTCTATAATATTCATATACCACAATTTATTCAGCCATTCTCCAATTGAAGGGCATCCACTCAGTTTCTAATTCATGATGGTGTTTTCACTTTTCTAGGCTGACCTGATGAAGCTCTTTCCAATCTATCTTAAAGCAATCATTAAATACTTACCTGTACCAGGTCCAGAGGAACTAAAGATACACTTGAAATAATTTCATCCCTAAAGGAGTTTACATTCTCTCTGGAAAAACAGAATGTTTTAAATCAATAAACACAAAATGAATATAATGGTGGAAGGAAAAGGCTTTGGCAGCTGGGGGCATCAGGAAAGTCCTTAAGTAGGAGACTGTACTTGAATTGAGCTTTCAGGAAAGTTAGGGATCTTATAAGAGGTCTAGTTGAGGAAGGGTTACATTCTAGACGGGCTAGCACAGTTTGTGTAGATGCAAAATTGTCATGTATGAAGTGCATTAAGAAAGCTGAATTCATTTCCCATTAGCTGCTCTGTGGGGTTTCTCTCCAAAAAACAACATTCTCCTCTCTTTCCCTATCCCCAACTTTTCAGCTTCCTTTAGAGTGTCATCTTCTCCTGGTCAATAGTAAATTACCTAAATAAAATAAAAATAAATATTTTTTCAGACTAGGTGAGAGGAGATTCTTTGTCTCAATTGCTACCTGGTCTTAATCACTGAATGGGAGCTTCCTCCATCACAGTGACGGAGCTTAAATAGATTGAGGTCTCCCACTGCATCTGGAGCCATTTCTAGTTCTCCTGATCTGTATCTGGTTGCTGGGACCAGCACAACACAAATGGGCTAATGGTGGTTGAAAATAAGGGGACAGAATTTCTGATAATTCAACAGAGCCATTTATTAAGAGAAATCCTGCTACTTATATATCTTAAAATATAGGTAATCATTAATCTTAGGATGAGGGGAACATCCCAGTTGCTGACGTCTCTAGCTTCCTGGGAGTTCTCTACATCTGGTGACTGGACCCAGAGACTCTGGAGGGGAAACTGAGGCAGGTGACTTTGCACAGCCCTCCCTCCCTCAGATCCAACTCATTTCAGTATCATAGCAGCACCTCCCTGATGTCATGGTGCTCTTCCAGAGCAAAGGATAAAACAATAGCAACAATAACAACAGTAAAGTACCCGAGGAAAGGGAATTTATTTGTATCCCCAGCAGTTAGCGCAGTGATTGGCACATGTAGACACTTAATAAAGTTTATTGAATTGATTTAAACTCAGAAGAGGTTAACAGTTAATTAACAATTAATTAACTTAACAATTAAGGGATCATGATGGGAGGAAGGGAGAAGAAAAACCCCAAATAAGCAAAACTAAGAAGGAGAAATCTTTGTTAGGTAAGTAGTTTTAGTTGGTCGATGAAGTTAGAAATCAGATTCCAGGATGTGAAGTGAGAGGAAAGGAGAGGAAGCATAAGCACAAAAGGCTTTTTAAAAAAGTTTGTGGGGCAGGAAAAAGAAAAAAAAGAGAGAGAGAGAGAGAGAAAGAGAAGAAAAGAAAAAGGAAGGAAAGAAGGAAGGAAGAAATAAGGCCTTAGCTGGAGGAAGTTGAAATATATATGACCTGAGCATGTTTTTAAGACATAGTGAAAGGATCCAGCAAATAAGAAGAGAGTATTTGGAGTGTAATTTTGGAGACAGTCTGCTAGAGAAGAAGGGATGGTCTTGTTAAGAAGAAGGGTCACCTCTATCAAAGACTGAAGTAAAAGAGGAAAAAATAGGGGAGAGAATTAAAAGGAGGTTTGAGAGGTAGAGTAGAAGAGAAGTTCACTGTAGATGGCCACTGTTTTCTCAGTAAACTAAGGAAAGGCCTTTGGCTGATAAGGAAGGGGAAGAAAGTAGTGCAGAAAAAAATTTGTAAGAGTCTTTATGGAAAATTATATTAAATTAGGAAAGAGTAAAAGATTGTCCTGGAGCAGTATAAATTTGTAGTGGCCTTCCTTCAGCTCTGTTTATTCCCTCCCCCCCCGGCTGATCTTCTGAACTTCATCTTGTCTTCAAAAACTCATCTTCCTGCAAGATCATATGAACTCTGCAATTCACACCTTCTCAGTAGGCTTAAGGGTGTGTATTAGAGAGTTTGTCTCAGATCATCTAAGGAGAGATTCTGGGCAGACATGTCTTAATTTTCTACACTACTGTAGAACATCATAATGTCCCTGGGCTGGTTATTATCTCTTCACTTCAGAGAGTGTCTTTTTATCAGTTAATAAATAGAAGAAATCATTGGCTTGGAGGAAAAATCAGTGGGTTTGTTCCTTTAAAGGTAAAAGATTTTTGCTTAATAAAAACCACATGTCTAAAATCAAAGTAAAAAAATAAACTGAGAAAATAAAATAAAGATATCAGATAACATTCTGGCATCAGAATCTACAAAGAATTCATGCATTCTTATACATAGATAAAACTAATAATTCAAACTCTCCAATGGAGCAACTAACTAAAAGATATGAACAGATGACTTATGAAGGGGCAACTACAAAATGTTCACAAATATGACAACTGTATGGACTTCAATTGATACCTTGTGGGCATTCCATAAGACACTGGGATAGTACAGGAGCGAAGCAAATCTCATCAGTTTGTGTTCTTCTTTTATCAAGTCTGCAAGATGGTTGGATATTATTTCATGAATTACCCAGCAAGGGAGTATCACATCTGATTTATCTACCAGGTGGCATTCAGGTAGTAATGAGAGGTTCTGGTGAACATGTAGAAGCCTACTCTCTGGTTCATATGCATAAGTCTTCTACTTCCACATGACTCCAAACAGCTGGATAAATAACAAAACCTTGCTGGCAGAGTTCTGTAGAAGAGAGGTTGATGTGAAATTTGCTTAACATTGTTAAAATAGAAAAAAAATTATAGATCCAATCCCCATCTGACTTCTAGTCTTTCCCTTTTTATTATATTTAATAATATATTATTTTTTTATTTTATTATATTTATATATCCAGCAACTATTTTGCCTAGTTTAGCAAAAGAAAAATTTTCAGCATTCTTACATGTACACTTGACTCTGATTATAGCCCATATATATATATGAGATTTTTTCAGAAACTGTCTGTCATTGCTACCAGTCCACGCTCTGCAAGCTGATCCCTGAAAGTTACTCGAGGGAGAACAGATGCTTATAAAACACAATTCTGATGGCATAAATACAAATTATTCAGATGAGGAAAAATTGTAGAATTATTTAAAGAGACTAATGTGACTACATAGGGAACTAATTGACCAACTCAGATTTCAAAGAGACATTCTGAAGATGTAAGGGAAAGAAAAGCAATGGAGGAAAATGACAAAGTCATCTTAGAAGAGGGGTATTAGGAAGGCTAAGATCTAGAATAAACTAAACTTTGTGATGAATGTTCAGGACAATACAAACACCTTTTTAAGCTAAGTTTAGGGCAAGAGGTAAGATATTATTTACATATAAGATATGGTATAACATTGCTGCTTGACATAGATAGTGCTAATAATGTACAACTCTTTTTAAAAGCTTTTTATTTTCAAAACATGTGCAGGGATATTTTTTTTGGCATAGCCTTGTGTTTCAGATTTTCCCCTCCTTTTCCCCCACCCCCTTCCGTTCATGGCAAACAATCCAATAAAGTTACACATGTTAAAATATGTTAAATCCAATATGTGTAAACATTTATACAATTCTCTCGTTGCACAAGAAAAATCAGATCAAAAAGGAAAGTGAGTAAGAAAACAAAATGCAAGTGAACAACAACAAAAAGAATGAAAATGCTATGTCATGGTCCACACACAGTTCCCACAGTCCTCCCTCTAGGTGTACATAGTTCTCTTTGTTACAAGATAATTGGAACTGGCCTCCATCATTTCATTGTTGGAAAGAGCCACATTTGTCAGAAGTGATTACTGCATAATACTGATGTTGCCGTGTACAACAACTCTTATTTTGCTTCTCTATTAAGAAAAATGCTGGGCAGAATCGGATTTGTCAAAGAAAAAGATGTCAGAGAGCTGTGGACCAAGATGATGGAGCAGATGGCAAAGGAACATGTAATGTAGGAAAGACCTGTCTCATATGATTGCTGAATTGCTGCTGGTGTTATTAAAAGAATCATGGGGAAAAGAGAGGTGCTGAAGTACTGGAAATAGGGAAATAGGATCCTTGGGTGTGATTTAAATTTTTTAAGTCTGTTTTAGTCAAGATAAATGGTTGAACTTTATGGGAGAAATTTATTGGTGCTTGTGCCTGGCCAAGAAGTAGTCAGTGAAATCCTACTTGGGATAATGGGTGATAGATTAACAATTGTATATTGCTTTTCTGCCTTAGATAATGCTTGCCTCCTGATTATTAGAAAGAATAAACTTTGTTGATTTTTCTTTGTATCCATCTCACCGTACACCTCAGAGATGGAAGGAAGCCTATTTCTCTTTATTGGCCTAGAGAAATTCCTATGATGAGATGAACTTGGGGAAAATTCAGCCCAAGATGCAGTTCCTTCCCAGTGTAACTGTCCACCGTTGAGTTAATTAGTTAATGTTGTGCTTCCTTCCTCCATTAAGACTACATAAGCACTTCAGATATCTTTTTTTTTCTCTCCCTATGGCTTATTTTTCTCCCACTGATGAGTACCACCCAGAACCTCCATTTTGAGGAAGGGCCTAGACAAGCCATGCTTCATTCTCTGGAATTTATTAGCATACTCCAGGATAGGAGGCCTTCCTCCCTCTCCCTGAATTTTTCAGTTCCCTTTTATTTGTTGTCTTCCCCCCACTAGAATGTAAGTATCATGAAAGCAAAGACTGTTTCTTTTTGCTTGTATTTGTATTTCTAGCCCTTAGCACAGTGCCTGGCACACAATTAAGCACTCAAAACATACTTGCTGACTGGAATATAATAGAACTTGGCTACAAAGCAGAATTAAGCCATGGCAACTTGGGGTTCAGTGTTAAGTTGTAAAGAATCCTCACACTTTGACAAACCTATTGTATAATCTAGGGACAACAATTCTGAGAGAATTATATGGTACAGTTCAAATAATACTGCTCAACTATTTATGTAGTCTTTCCTTCTTTCCCTCCTTCCTTCCTTCTTTCCTTCCTTCCTTCCTTCCCTCCCTTTCTACACTCTCTCCTTCCTTCCTTTCTACCCTCCCTCCCTTTCTACCCTCTCTTCTTCTCTCCTTCCCTTCTTCCCTTCTTCCCTCCTTCCTTCCTCCCTTCCTTCTTTCCTTCCTTTCTTCCTTCCTTCCTTCCCTCCCTTTCTACACTCTCTCCTTCCTTCCTTTTAACCCTCCCTCCCTTTCTACCCTCTCTTTTTCCCTCCTTCCCTTCTTCCCTCCCTCCCTCCTTCCTTCTTTCCTTCCTTCCTTCCTTCCTTCCTCCATTTTCCCCTTCCTTCTTCTCACTGGACCTGCAGTTTCTATGGTGAGGAGAGTTCAGATTAGCATCTCTGTAGGTTGAGGTTAGGTGATATGCCTAGAGGAATACAACTAAGATGTATCAGAAGCAAGACTTGAATCCAGGTCTTCCTGACTTGAACACTACCTCTCTATTTACTAGGCTATACTGCCCCTTCCCCCTGCTGTCTCTATTGAATGATTCAGTATGAGTGTGTTCACTGACTCTTTTCTCCATATCTGCCAAGAATCTGACCAGTTTGATTAATATAGATTTTGATTTTCAAAAAGGAAAAGAAAGTAATTTATTCTAACTCTGGGTTAGTGAGCTTGATTTTGATCCTGGAAATATTTGAATGTGTCACTGAGCAAACTTGGAAGTTGTATGAAAAATTGGAAAGGGAATGGTGGCTGGTCTAAGATGGAGTCATTAAGAACAAGTCATATCACTGACTTCGATATCTTTTCCCTTCTTTTAGCAATACATCAAAGAAATTCCACAGATGTAGAAGACCTGACTTTATTGGCAGAATGTTTGAAAAAAAATCTCTCATGATTTCCTAGTGAACAAATGGAAAGAAGTTGTATGGATTTAGACACTTTCATGCTTAATTTTAAATCATATTGATGACAATTTACTTTGCCAATACACTGCAAGATGACCTCTCAACCAACATGCTATTTGAAAATATTTTATTATTATTGAATAGGTGATAAGGTCTGAACCATAGTGATTAGTGGACTCAGATAAATTTGGCAAGAAGTATACAACATGAAGGGCCACTGGGCTTTGTTTTTACTCCTATTGTATATGGCATTCTCTATCAATGATGAGGATGAAGGCATAACTGTCATGTTTATCAGACTGACTGATGATAAAAAGCTTGGAAAAGAGTTAAAACTGTGTATGACAGAGTCAGGATTCCAAAGGATCTTTTAAGATTAAAAAGAGACACTGAATCAAGTCCCACTGAAATCCAGGCATAAACTACACCTACAGAATTTCTCTAATCATTTGATCATGGATTTAGAGTTGGAAGGGATCTTAGAGTCTGTCTAGACATTCCATTCATTTTACAGAAGGGGACTCTGGGAGCCTGGGGAGAACAAATGCCTTGCCGTCATCCAACAGGAAATGGGCAGAATTTGAATTCAGACTCTTATTCTATAGTCAATACCTTTACCAAAACAGCATGCTATAATAAATGTGGAAATATGTTTAGAGGTCTTGCACATATTTAATCTATACTGGATTACTTGCTGTCTAAGGGAAGGGAGAGGGAGGGAGGAAGAAAAATTTAAAACACAAGATTTTGCAAGGGTGAATGTTAAAAACTATGTTTGCATATATTTTGAAAAAAGTTAATATAAAAAAACCAACCTCCTCAAAACAAAGCAACATGCTAACTATTCTTTTTTTTAAAAGGAAATAAGGCTAATTTGGCAAGGTATGCTTTTAATAGGAGCATTGGAGATCCATAACTATTTTCCTTTTTAAATATAGAAGGTCAGCGGGGACTTTGTTGTTCTTGTTCAGTTATATCTGACCTTTTGTGTACCTCTTTTAGGGGATTTTCTTGGCAAAAATACTAGTGGTTTGCCATTGGATTTCCTGTAAAATGATCCTTCTTCAGATCATTTTACATTTAAGAAAATTGAAGCAAACAAGGTGAAGTGACTTACCCAAGATCATACAGCTAGGAAGTGTCTGGGGTCAGATACAAACTCAGGAAGATGAGTCTTCATGGTTCTAAACTCAGTCCTCTATCTACTTCACTATCTAGCTGCCTCTTGGTGTAGATTAGTAGATAGTCTACTAAGCTTGAAATCAAGAATACCTGGCTTCAAATTCTGTGTCCCACATTCACTATATATATGATCATGGACAAGTACTCTCAATCTCAGTTTCCTCATCTATAAAATGAAAGGGTTGGAACTAATGATCTTAAGGTCTCTTCAGAATTTAAATCTTTAATCCCTTATTCACACATCATTCCTTTAATAGCATTTATAGAATTTTGCCAGTCATCAAAGTTAAGCTCATGATCTCTCAGAAGGCAAATCTATCATATCCTATGTATCCTATATAGATATATAGCTGTCGTTTCACACACAAATACATCATGCATATTTGCACATTGACGTGTGAACATAGTTAACATTTATAAGGCATGTTCCATGTTTTGTTAATTGCAATGCAGATTAAACTGAAAAGTGCATGGTGAATTTTTGGAGAGTGGTTGTCAAATTTTTAGTTTAGAAAGCTCGCTCTCTCTCTCTCTCTCTCTCTCTCTCTCTCTCTCTCTCTATATATATATATATATATATAGAGAGAGAGAGAGAGAGAGAGAGAGAGAGAGAGCTTTCTATCACAAGAAGTCTTCAAGCAGAGCCACCATTTGTTAGTTGGAAGAGTTGATTAAGTTATTTCATGACGACTTTCAGTTCTAAGATTATTTATGATTGAATGTGATTGAATGGTACAAAGGTGATGAATAAGATTAGGGTTTGGCAAAAAATAGAGAAAATGCCAAGAAAGATGAACCTTATTATAACAGGTATAATAGGTGATGAGGAGGGACCATTATGGTATAGTGACTAGCTTTTAAAACTGGGTTGCAAACCCATGAGGGTCTCGTAACTGAATATGGGGTTTGTGAAATTATAATTCATCATCAGTAAATGTTTGATTTGTTTACCTAGTTTATTTCCCTGGGGTCATGCAAAAATTTCTCAGGCTAAAAGGGATCATGAGTGGAAAAGTTTAAGAAGCCCTGGTATAGTGGATAGAGAGTCAACTTTGAAATCAAGAATATCTAAATTCAACCTGATATATCATGATCATGTGGTACTGGGTAAATAATTTAAAACCTTCAAAGCTGCTGTGAATCTTCAGGATTATATACTTCAGAGAAGTTGCCATCCTGTGTTGGGAAAAGGAATTTCCAAAAAGAAATCAGACCTTCATTGTAAACTCAGATGAGGTTGAAGTGAAAACATTGCCTAATTAGGTTTTTGGGGAGAGTTGTTTGACAGCATGCTGATTGTATATCTAGGATGAGTTATAGAACATTTCATTTATGACTAAATTTTTAAAATTTTAATTTTAATTTTAATTAATTTAATTTAAAATTTAAATAAATTTTTAATTAAAAAATTTTAAAAATATGTTTTATTGATGTTTTTTATTTTAATGCAAGTCATTTATTTCTCATGGCCTTACTCCACAATTAATCTTTTTTATATTCAAAGAAAGCAGTTAAATAAAGATATCAAATTGGAGTTTGGGAAAGGAATATATATTATTATAAAATTATATATAATTATATAAATTATAATAAATATAACTATAATTATATAAAATTATAAAATTAAAATTATATATATATTTTTCATCTATTCCCAAATTAATGGATATCTACTTTATTTCCAGTTTTTTTACTATCACAAAGAGTGTTCTGCTACATATTGGGGAAGGGAATTAGCATTTATATAGTGCCTACTAGCTACATGTTTTACAAATATTATCTCATTTGATCTGTACAAAATTCTTTGAGATTGGTATTATAATTATCTCCATTTTACAGAGAGGGAAACTGAGGCAAACAGAAGTGAAGTGACTTGCCTAGAGTGATACAACTACAAAGTATCTGAGGCTGGATTTGAATTCAGGTCTTCCTATCTCTGGCCTCAGTGCTCTATTTATTATGACACTTAGAGAACCTTTGTTTCTTTTGTTGTTGATTTCCTTGGAATATACAGCCAATGTGGGACTAATCAGTCAAAATATAGGAATGCTTTAGTCATTTTTCTTGTGTAATTACAGACTAAAATTCAGAATATTTGGATCACTTGATAGCTCTACTGACAATGTATCAGCATGTCCCTCTAATGTTGACTATTCCTTTTTTTTTTCATCTTTGCAAGTATGCATAGTAAGAGGTAAACATCTCAGTTGTCTAAATTTGCATTTCTCTTTCTACTGCTGATTTGGATCATGTTTTCATATGATCATATATTGTTTCAAAGCCAGAGAGAATGCAAACTCTACTCTCTCCACTCCTCACCCCACCAAGCACAATTTTCTCCTGTAATCAAAAGTACTGGAGTGAATTGTCTCTGTGTTGTGTCCAAGGACACAGAGACAAACCTGTGAGGACCTTCATTTTGTTTTCTGTAAAAGAAAGGAGCTGAAATATATCACCTCTAGTAGAGATGACTAGCTTGAAGAAGAAAAGATATAGGACGAATATGATAGCCATCTCTAAATATTTGAAGAACTTTCCCATAGAAGAGGTATTAGACATGATCTGCTTGGCTCCAGAAGACAGAACTAGAGATAATGAATACAAGTTTCCCAGAAAGAAACCTAAGGTTTGAATTTAGGAAAATCTTTCTAAGAATTAGAGCTATGAGTGAAATACCTATATCTATCTATCTATCTATCTATCTATCTATCTATCTATCTATCTATCTATATGATTGTTTGTATAGATTTATATTACATATACACACATATATATATACATACATATATGTATATCTATATCTAGCTATATTCTATATATATACTGCCCAACTTATCAAACTAAGTTAAATTAGTTTTTTTTTAATTTAAATTTTAATTAGTTTCAAGGACTGGATAACTAGTTAAGGTTTAGAGATAGAAGGGACCTTTGGAACCTTTCAGCTCAATCCTTATATCTGAGGCAAGATTTGAATCCAGTTCTTTCTGACTCCAAGTTCAGGCTCCTATCCACTACTTTTACCTCTGCCAGTCCAAACGTTATCTATCTCGCAATACCAGTCCAAGTCTCCATCTTTCCAGCCACCGCAGGCCAGAGGCTATCATTCCATGATACCCTCATCAGAAGTCATCTGAAAATTTGTGTTCATTCCTGGGTACTACAATTTGATAAACTGGGCAGTATATATAAATAGATATAAATAAATATTGATATACATATATGTGTGTATATATATTATGTATATATATATGTAATGTATACTTATACCCATAATCTATCTATCTATCTATCTATACATATAAGTATATTTAAAGACAAAATATTTCTAAATCTTCAGTGATATTTCTATTTCCATATCAATAAAAATGCTCTAGGGGTTGAAATTTCTCACTTTCCCTCGATCACCTGGAGAGTATAGACTTAGAGATGCTGAATAGGTTTCCCACACTTATTTCTGTGTGTGTGTTTTTTTTTTTTCCTGGGGCTGGCTGAGTCCTCCAAACTGGGTTTCCCTGAACAAGCTCAGCCTGGAATGTTAACAACGGGTGAGTTCCTTAATTGGAGCAAATGAAGTTTCCTGTATTCCCAGTGGTTTGCTTTTATTATTATTTTTTTTAAATAAATGGATGAAAATGGCAGGGAATAGCTGGACTCCTTTCAGCCTCTCCAGGGAGCAGCTTGAGAGTGGGGATGACTAAATGGGGGGAGACGGTTTCCATAATTTACCTCAAACAATCACTTAATGGGTCCCGCAAATTTCTGTGAAATGGGCGAATAGTATGGTCCCATTTGATCAGGCTCTCAATAAAGCAAACCAGACAGGCTTTTAAAATTAAAGCAGCAAACAAAAAGCGGTATTTATCCTCACACACCAAATTTGTACATGGGTAAAGTGCAGGCACTGACAGGAATTTCAATTATTTAATCAAAAAGAAAATGAAAGAGGCCTTAAGTGTTCGAAGGCAGCCTTTTCATAGACCAATCTAGTGTGGGCTCACATTGAATATGAGGCAAGATGGGGAGGAAATTAAGGCAGCTTGGGCTTGAATCATGTGATTGCAAATAGTAAATTAGTTTCTCAATGTTTTCATTTAAGTGTTTAAGTGGAAGGTTTTATTCCTAATGTAGTGTAGTGACATAGAAGAAAACCCCATCTAACCCCCCCTCCATGCATTTGCCCTAGGGAGAGAGAGCTGCAGCAAAAAGGAGGGCGGGCGGATGGAGGGGGAGAAGGGAGGGAGAAAGGAAAGCTAAACTAAGCTACAGTAAGGTGCTTTTGTTTCCAATCCTTACCAAAGTATGCTTTCACGGCAAACTCATTAATCTAACGTCTGGCGAAAATGTACTAAGCTAAATGAATTGAATTTACAAGGGAGATCAGGAGCTGCATTAGCAACAACAAACAGCCTCCACGGTAGCATCAGGGAAGCCTGGGTTTTGTTTTCTGACCACCTTGGGAATTATTTATTTATTTATTTCTAAGTATTAGGGATAGTAGAGAAGAAAGTGGTCAGCACCAAGGCCAGAAGAAGAAGAGGGCGGGGACGCTGCCCCGCTTCCCTAGTTCCCCCGGAGGTCAGAAGGGATTGCCTGGAGCTCTAAGGCTGAGGGGTGAGGGAGGCACCGGAGTCTCTTGGGAAAAAAATAATCCTATTGGACTCAGTTGACTTTGAGACCCACCTAACGTGTAGTTTGGGTATCGTTTCTTTGCAAATGAGCAGCCCTTTGTGTCTGTAATTAACCGTGCTTGTTATTCTGGGAGCTTACACGGTGCGCAGCTGGGGGTCAGGCTGAGAGCTGGCTCAGTGGACCAGAGGCGAGTGGACATTTAATCCCAAACCTCCTCTGCCCAGTGGCCTCCTGACAGGCAGGGAGGAAATGAACGGGGCCCGGAACTCTGGGTCAGATGCCTCAACACCCAGTCCCGGCTCCGAGTGGAAGGACTCAGTTCACTTTTGCCAGACACTTCTGCTAATCCTGAGGTGTGGCGTTTCTTTGTTATTGTCACCTTCCTTTCTGTCTCATACTTCCAAGAGCCCTGATTTCACCGGCTAGTCTCCCGAGGCGAGACCCTGGATCGGTGACCGGTGGCCGGGTGCCTCTCTGGGCTCATCAGGCAGCCACGGTCCAGCCTCGCTTGTGCTTTCACAGGCGGAGGCTTCAAGAACTTGTGTTACGTCCATGGCACCCTCCCCCCCCCCCAAAAAAAAAAAAAGCCGTGAAAGAGGATTTGGGGGGAGGGATGTCTGCATTTCCTATCCCTCAAAGAACAGGGTTTTTTTTTTTTTTGTTGTTGTTGTTTTTTTGTTTTCCTTGCGGACAGGGAAGATTTTTCTGCCTATCTTTACCTCTGCCAGTCCAAACGCTATTTCCCAATACCAGTACGTCTCGATCTTTCCAGCCAGAGCAACTTCTCACTTTAGGCTGCAGCCCCGGCTTTCCCCTTTCTGTGGCACCCATCAGCCCCTGCTGTTATGGTTAGCTACTTGGGCAACATTTCTCCTGTTGCTGATTAGAATGAAATTTCTCCTCGGGCTTAGTCTACAAAATCTTTCCTATAGTAATAAGAGCCGGAAGGAGCCTGAAAGATGATATAGTCCGTATTTTACAGATAAAGACCCAGAGAGGCTGCGGCGTACCTTGCCCGCAAACTTGTAGCAAGTTAGTAGCAGACTTGAGAGAAACACTTGTGTCTCCCAATGTTCAGTCCTGTGCTAGTCTTTATTATGTCACCCTGAAGGCACATCAAAGAATCTGATCAATTCCTGGACCAGAATTAATAAAGAAAATGCTTTTTTTTCCCTCCAGAAATAAAAGTTGAGGGATTCCACTTCTAAGAAAGGTGTGTGTGTGTGTGTGTGTGTGTGTGTGTGTACCATGCCCAAGGACATGCTGAAATTCAGTGTAATAAAACAGGTGGTGAGGCTGGGGGCATGTGGTGCCATCTTAAATCAGGGCTGTTCATATACACACGGTTGGTTTCAGAGGCTTAATAAGGTTAAAGATCACCATAGCAACATCTCAGCTTTGTATCCAACAATCCGACAAGCAGGCTCCATTGCCAACCAAACTCCAGGGCCCCTGACCTGTACTATTGACACAGAATGAAGGTTTGTGTTCTGGGACTGAGCAGCGGGACACAAGCTTAAATTCCACGGAGCTTAGTTCTGTCTCCATTTTACTAATAAGACAAATTATAGGTGTGTGTGTGTTATGAAACACTCTCCTCTGGGCAGAGAGGAAAGTGCCTGAGTGTGATAATTTGGGAATCTACTATTCATGTCAGCATGTTTAGAGCCTATCAGCCTACAAACACTGACTTTCCCAGATATCATATTCAAGGATTACAAAGTGTGATAGAATAGTAGGAAAAGTAACGTATTTGGGAGTTAAAAGAACATACAATCAAGTGATGGCTCTGATACTAAAAAATGTGTGAACAAAGGCAAATCTTTTTCCCACTCTGAATGTTAGTTACCTTATCTATAAACCAGGGATCTTAATGCTTGTAGCATGGGATTCAGCAAAATTAATAATAAAACAAAGAATAGATATGATCACAAAAGATAAAATATATAATTTTGATCATGTAAAGCAGAAAAAGATTTTGTAGGAACAAAATGAACGCACCTAGGATAAGAAAGGAAAAGTCAATTGGGAAAAAGCTTTGCATCAACTACTTCTCATGGTAGTCTGATATTAAGAATATATGGGGAATTAATATAAATATGTAAGAGCAAGAGCCATTCCCCAGTGATTGAGGGGTCAAAATACATGAACAAGCAGTTCACAAAAGAACAGTGCTCTATTAACAACCACATGAAAGATTGCTCAAAATCACTAATAATGGAAATGCAAATCAAAACAACTTGAACTCAGAAAATTGGTGAAATTGAGAAAAGATGGGAATAGTCAGATTTGAAGGGGCTATGGAGAGATGAGCACTCTAATATACTGTTGATGGAGTTGTGAATTAGTCTATCTAACCTTTCTGGAAAACAATTTGGAATTATGCTTAAAGAATGACTACAATTATGCATCTCACTTTAACTCTAACCTTAATATCTTCATATTATGTACATAAAATAGAATGTTTGTAATTCCAGACATACAAAAGTGACTCCCAAGAAAAATGCTTTAACTATACAAGAATTCTATGTATGCACAAGTAGGTTGTTGTTGATGTTTCTGGTCTTTCACTTAAAAAAACATCTGAGTGCTTCTTTTATTCAGGAGGTTTTTTTAATGTTGTAAATATTATCTGAAGGAGTATTAACAAATGTCCCCATCTATCTATAAGATCACCACCGAAAAAGAATAGGTACAATTTTATCTGAGCATATAATCTTTTTTCTTTTCTTTAAAGAACTCCAAGATCAACAATAGATGCAGAAGTCCCCTTGCTAAGCATATATCCCAAGGAGATAAAAAAACAGAAAGACCTTATGAACACTATTTAATCGATCAATTAATCTATCAGAGATCAACAAGGATTTATTAAACACCTACCATGTGCCAGATGCTCTGCACAAAAGATAAAGAAAATGAAAACTTGCTATTAAAAGATTCTGTTGGAGAGAGATGATTTATTTATATTGGCTTATACACAATTCAAAATAAATACAATATAGTAAAGGAGGAACAGCTGGGAAGCACAGTGGATAGCATACCAGGTCTGGAGTCAGGAAGACATCTTCCTGAGTTCAAATCTGACTTCAGCCACTTACTCCCTGTGGGACCCTGATCAAGTCACTTAAACCTTGTTTGCTTGAGTTTCCTCATCTGAAAAATGAACTGGAGAAGGAAATGGCAAACCATGCCAGTATCTCTGCCAAGAAAACCCCAAATGGAGTCATGAAGAGTCAGACAGGACTGAAACTAAGTGAGCAATAACAAAAAAGTTAGGTAGGGAGGGCACTAGGATTTGGAGAGTTGGGAAAGACTTCATATACAAAGTAGTGCTTGAGTTGAGTCTTGAAGGAAGTGAGGGATTCTCTTCACGAGAGGTGAGTGGGGAGGGCATTTCAGGAAAGGAGCATGGCTAGGATATAGTCCCAAATGGAACTGGAAGTTGTAAAAGTGGAGCTTTAAAAACATAGGAATTTAGATTTTGTCTTAAAAGCAACAGAAACCCAGTGGAATATACAGAGAAGGGGAATGGCGAAATGATTAGATATAGAGATGTGGTTAGACAGAAGTGATGAAATAGTTAAGCATTGTGCTTAAGAAAATCACATCAGCTTTGTGGAGGATGGATGGCAGTGGGGTGAGATGAGGCAGTGAGAGCATTAAGATGTCATTGCAATAGTCCAGGCAAGAGGTCTACCAAAATACTCAAAGCAATATTCTTTTTTGTGGTAGTAAAGAAATGGAAACAAAATTAGCACCCATTTGCTAGCTAGTGGCAAAACAAAATGTAGTATATACCTATTTTTTATTTTGGGGAGACAGTTGGAGTTAGGTGACTTGCCCGGGGTCACATAATTAGTTGTTGTTGTTTGTCCTTAGTTTTCAAAGAGTACTATGATATCAGGGAGAGGATGTCATGACATGCAAGTGAATTGGTTTTAAGTGAGGGCCGGGTAAAGTCACTTGCCTCACTTTCCCCTGCAGGTCATTTGGGTCCAGTCACCAGATATAGATCAGGACAGTTAGAGACCATGCTAGATGCAATGGGAGACCATGGCTTTTCAAGCTATGGTCTTCAACAGTCTCAGTTTGACTAAGGCTGCACCCATTCAGTGATTAAGACTTAGCAACTGATAAATATCCATCTGGAATGTTTTCTAAATTTTACTTGTGTTTAATGGTTAAAGAGATCTAAATGTTGCTTAAATACTGTTGCTAATTACTTTTGCTGGGTGGTGTTTATTTACATCTGTGAATAAAACTAAGGAAAAGAATTAAAGGTCATCTAATTCTATTATACTCAGTTTTCATTATTTGTAGTATTTCTCTTTCAAGAACTGTGACCTGATCAACATTATATCTGATAATCCATGTTATAACAAGTTATAAAGAGGGTTTAATAAATCTTCATCGATTATAACAGAATGAAGGACAAAAAACAAAAATAACTGAAAACAGTGCATTTCACCCAAAAGACCTGTAGTCAAGAAACTCCAATTCTAGTCCCAGAGCTCTGCTCAATGTGTGACTTTGAGCAAGTAGCAAATGCCCTGGATTTTAATGTTCTCATTTACAAAATAAGTCATCCTGGTAATCCAACCAATGAATATCCTATATGTTCCACTTTTATCTATGAAATATCAAGAGATTGGAGAGGAATGCCCTCTCTACCCCCAAACATATTTAATGGGGCCTATGGGAGATATAGAAGTGTTCATCCAAAAATTGAACAGAATGGGCAGTCATTGACAAGTAACAATATGCATAGAGGGAGAGTACTCCCTCTATGAGTATACAGAAACATTGGAGTATCCTAGATATAATCTCTCCCCTTAAACATTAGTCACATACACATGATTTGTAAAGGAAGAGTCACAATACTACTTTAAGTTATCATCAAACCCACCCAAGAGTTAAAATGGAAACCAAGTAAATATGTGTAAAACTAAGCAATCTTAAGATTAAGCCAAGTTGAGTTAAAAATTAAAAGATAATTGGTACAACAAACTTAATATTGTCATTCACTACCAGGTTTTAGGTAGCAAGTGAGATGCTAGGATAGCTAATGGAGAATATTTGATGGAAATACTGGTAAAGTAACTGTCTGAGGCTGGATTTAAACTCAAGGGTCAGTGTTCTATCCATTTCACCACCTAGAAGCCCTTGTAGTACTCATTTCACAGTAAGACAGCCTGTTGTAGTATAACAAATGCTAGGATTCAAGTCAAACTGAGGACCTAATTTTGAATCCTGCTCCATAACTTACTAACTGAATTATCTTGTGCACTTGGACTCTCTGTGACTCGGTTTATTTTTTAAAATGTATTTATTAATTTTTAACATTTATTTTTTATAATATTTTGATTTCCATTTTCTCCCTCCTTCCAGTTCTCCCTTTCCACCTCCCCCTCCACAAGATCAATGTAATATAGGTTATACATGTACAATCAGTTTCTGTATCTGTAAAATGAGAAGACTGAATCACATGTGAAGATATATGACACAGAATGAAATAAGCAGAATGTTGTTCAGTTGTTCAGCTGTATCTGACTTTTTATGATCTTAAGAACTAGCCCAGCTTCTTAAACTGTGGTTCGTGTCTTGTAACTAAATGTGGCAGTTATAAAATTATGATTTGTTAAGAGTAAATATTGGATTAAAATTCACATTTTATATACTTATATACCTAGGGTTGTATAAACATTTCTTGAACAAAAAGAAGTCTCCAATGGAAAAAGTTTAAAAAGCCCTAGTCTATAGCACACCAGCCTCTTCTATCCTCCAGTATCTCTGTCAAATTCATGTTCCTTGTTGACACATCTACCCATCTCATCTGCTTATTTCCTTTTCTTTTGGCCTTCAAGCTTTCCCAACATCAGGGTCTTTTCCAATAAGAAAGTCAACAGAATCAGGAAGATAATATATTCAGTAGCTACAACAATGTAAAAAGAAAGAACAATTACAAAAAAAATTAATGCTTTATAATCAAAATGACTGAGCTTGACTCCACAGAAGAGTTGAGAAAATGCCCCTACCTTTCTTCTTTGCAGAAATGGGGAGCTATGGGTGTGGAAGACTCAATGTGACTGATTTGGATGAACTGTTTTTCTCCTCACTTCCCTTGCCCTTTTAAAATCTTTATTACAAGGGATGGTTTGCTTGGAAAGGGAAGAGGGAAGTGATATATTTTGAAATTGTTTTTTTGTTTGTTTGTTTGTTTTGTTTTTACAAAAGGTAGCAATAAAACTAAGGTTGAAATGCTGGTAGTACTTCTGTACAGCTCATTGCTGAAGGGTAACACAAGATCAATAGGATATTCAGGTGATAAAATCTTCACATGAAGAGATAAACTATACAAGTGACACCTGCAAGGATCAAATGAGTTCTACTGATAGAAAATATGGTCAAAGTTCAGAGGAGAGAATATTGTTGGACTGGGAACAATCAGGAAGGGTATCCTGTAGGAGGGACTTAGATGGGTACTGAAGGATAGGGAGAGCTTAAAGATAACAAATGAGAGAATTCCAGGTAAGGAAAAAAAGAAGTCTTCAGCTGATGGACAGTCCATTGTTGTATTAATACTCAAAAGTGTTCAAGAATCTGGAGAGATCCCAGGTCATGATTTTTGTACTATACGCATATTTATTTACACATTGTCTCCTCCATTAGAATGTAAGCTCCTTGAAGGCAGGGGCTTTTTGCTTGTATTTTTGTCCTCAGCACTCAACAGGACTTGTCACATAATAAGCACTTAATAAATGCTTGTTGACTGATAGGTGATGAGGCATCAAAGCAGACTCTTAGTGGGAGAGAAGGGAATAGGACCACAGACTTATGGTTACAGTTGGTTACAGTTACAGATCGTAGAAATCATCATAGTGTCCTAAAGGGGAATGAACATTGCCACCAGGAGACCTAATTCAAGATTCTATTCTGTGGGTTAAAAGCTTCATAGGTCTCATTTTCATCCTCTATAAAATGGAAGTGGTACCTGTCTCACAGAGTTTTTGTGAGGGTCAATGAGATGTATGAAAACTTCTTTATAACTATATATAACATGTATTTTAAGTACATATATACATATATTTATAATTTATATGTGACAAGTAGTAATAAAGGAGAGAATTATATTTTATTTTATTTTTTGGTCTGAATGTTCTCCCTTCTGCCTCCCTCTCTCTCCCTCTCCTCTCCCATTTAGAAAGCAAGAAAAACTAAATCCATTACAAATATGCAGTCAAGTAAAAAAAAAAATTTCTGCATTAGCTGTTAAAGAAAAAAAAAGTCCCATGATGGACCATGAACCCATTACCTCTCTAGGATAGGTGAGTATCATGTTTCATCATCAATCCTCTGGAATCATGGTTGGTCACTGAGTTGATTAGTGTTCTTAAGTCCTTCATAGTTGTTTCTCTATGAAGACAAATAAGTTGTTGAAATTGTCTAATTATAGATATTGTTCTCTTGGTTTGGTTCATTTCACTGCTGTATTGATTAATATAAATCCTTCCTAGGTTCTGAAACCATTCCTTTCATCATTTCCTTTAGTAACTCAATAGTATATCATTATATTCATATATTATAATTTCTTCAGCCATTCCTCAATTCCACCTCACTTCCCCAGTTCTTTGCCACAACATGAAGAGCTGCTATAAATATTTTGTGTACACATAGGTCCTTTTTCTATTTCTTTGATCTCTTTGGAGTATAAGCCTAATTTATTCCCATCTTGTTCTCTATAAGTAGAACCATTCAAAGCTTTTTTGGGTTTAATTTGACAAAGATGGAATACTGGACTTGGAGTTAGGAAGATGAGTTTAAATACCACATCTCCCATTTAATAGCTGGACAAGTCACTTAACTTCTTTACTCTGAGCTTCCTTTTCTATAAAATGGAGATAACAATGAACATCCCCATAGACATTCTTCACTGTGCTTCCAGCTCTGTGGGACTTCACTACCATGATTCGGTTTCCTTTTCAGTCAAGAACTTCCTTCAGTATTTGGAGTATTCTCACTGGGAATATCCCTTTACCACACCAGTTTCTTCCTCCCACTGGTGAATTTTCTATGGGCTTACATTTTGGTAGGCTTGGGTTAACCACACCTTCTGGCTTTGCTTTTAACTCTTAAGACTTTGGCACCATACCCTGTATGTATGTAGATATCTCCTTCCCCTTTTTCCTCACTTCAAATCTCTATATGTTGTCTTTCCTTATTACAGTGTATGTTCTTTGAGGGAAGAAACATGTTTTTGACCTTTATTTGTACTCCTCAGCATGCATCTCAGCACTTGGTATATAGTAAATGCTTAATAAATGCTTATTGCTTGCTTAAGAGCTCACGTCACATAAGATTAAATGAGATAATACATGTCAAAGATTTTACAACCCTTAATGAACTATATAAATGTTAGTTTTTATCCCCCCCCACTATCACCATTTTTCCATTTCAGTAAAGATAGGTATTCTCTTACTGAATAAGGCTTTTTACACTTAACAATTCAGTAAGCAAACATATAGGATGCAAGCAATCCTTTGATATCATTGACATTGTTTTTGAAAAAGTTTGATTTTTCTTATTAAAAACACCTACTTTTCCCTTGGAAAAAATTTTCCTTGACAGTATATTCTGTAAATATTCATTTGGTCTCAAAGTATTTCCATGGGTAGCACCTGTCTAAGAAATCAGGACTGACAGTTTAATTAAAAGGGTTGCCCAGTCATAATCTGAGAAGCACACATTTTTGATTCATTGGCTTTATATAAGGTATATAGCTAAAGGGATCTCTTTTTGAGAGTCCAAAAATTTCAAGGAAGTTTTTAGTGTTCCTAGATTCATTACAATCACACAGTGAACTATGTGAGAACAGCATTCTCAAATGGAACCATCTGGAAAATCATGCCATTGATAGAGAATTCCTCTTCTAATTGGGGTTTGCAAAGGACAACCTTTGTGACATTGTGAATGCCTTTAGCAAATGTAGATCTCCTTGTAGATACTGACTCTTATCAGACTGTTGGAAAAAACTTCTTTCTCTGGATACTTCTATCATAGAATTTTCTATGATTTTAGTATTTGCAGGAAAGATATCTTGTTTGAAGAAAGTTTTAAGAATGCTTTTTATTCTACTAAGTCAAATGCTTTTGATAGTCAACAAATTATGAATACAAAACAATATTTTGCTCTTTGCATCTGCCATTTTAAAAATTAAGACAGTCTTCTATAGAAAATAAATGTGAAAGCCTTTCTATTTCCTTTTTATGTTTTCATCAAGCATACCTTGACTATGTTCCTTTCTCATAATGATTTTATCATTATGATAAAATGTCTTCTCAGTTGCCTTTTAGGTGACAATAGTGTGCCCTTTTATTAATCTGTGGTTTCCTCTTTAATAAATCATGAAGTAATTTAAAATTTAAAAATATATCACCTTCAACATAAATTTCTTCTTGTGTATCTAGTCAAAGATAGGTTCTCTCCCATACTTCATTTTCTTAAATGCCATAGTTACTTCCTCAGATAGGATATTAGGTACTGAGAAAATAGAAGAATCCAACTTCTACTATTGTTGCTCTTTATTACTAGACCATCAACAGAAATGCCGGCAAACTTGTTTTATTTCATGCTTCTTTCATATTTTATCTATAAATGCTCTCAGGATAATCTGGTTTATATGAATTTCATACTGGTGTTTTCAATTTGTTTTATCTTTAACTTTTTGTTGCTTTTTAAATTTTTTTGAGGGAATAATACTTGAAATTTTTTATCTTCTAACTGTGCTGTTTTATAATTGAATAAGTACGCTAAGGGTATATTTCTCTTCACTTGGAAATTGTCACAGAATCATAGGATCATAGATTTAGAGCTAGAATGAAATGTATGCTCTCTGTGGACTCTTTTGATATTTCAGCCATATGACGGTTTTTGAATTGGCTAAAGTACTCCACAAAACAGTAATAGTAAGAGTCAGTATCTTTACTTTTGGAGAATTTAATACTTCTTTCTCTTTTCTCTCCTCCTTTTAAAAGTAGACAGTTTATTTAAACAGCTTGGGATGAAGCTGCTATAATTACATGAAGTATCTTCTCAGCTTCATTCTTATTTTAATTTGATATTGATTTCTAATTTTTTCTGCTGAGCAGCTGACTACTCACAGGTGATTTTGAAATGATTACTAGGGCAGTTACTAGTTATTTTCTATCTAGAAAAATATAGTATGTTTTTTTCCAGACTTAAAAGTTTCTGATTTGTAGAACTGACCAATGGACAGGATACCTCTATTACCAAGTACTTAGTAGCCTCCTTGGTTTCCATTTCCTTTATCTGGTTCTAGGGGAATCCTTCAAACAAGTTGTCCAAGGCAGAGCAAAGACTTCAAGGTAAAAACAAACAGCAGGTTTGCATAGAATTGCTGAGCTGGTCCACTCAGAGATGAAATAGGTTATCCCATTCTGAATGGGCTAGCCCAGCACTTCTGGAGCTCTGACATTATTTTAGTCCCCTTGGTCTGAATATTCTATCTATCTGGATGCAATTTAACAATCTAATTACAGCTTAAAAGCATTATTTGAAGATTCATTTGAAAAATGCTATCTAGCAGCTCCTTTCCTTCCCCATTCTTGTCACCCACTTTGACAGTACTTAAAATAAAGTACCCAAAAGACAAGGTAAGTTGAAACAGACAACAAGCGATATAATGCAGAATGTTTTGAGTAAAGTGTGTTATCAGATCCCTCTAAAGTCCATTTCTTCCTTTATTATGAAGGCCTAGATATAGGCAACTTGGGCTAATGCAAGTAATGGAACCAATCTTGTCCTTTGATCATCAAAAAAGGTTATCATTTGGGAAACTAAGTCCCAGCTCAGGAAACAATCTTGTATGGGGCTGACATGAAAGAGAAGAGTTGTTTAATTAATAGTTCCTTGAGAAACACTACTTATCTTTTTAAAATTAAAAAAAAAATACCTTTAGATGAAATAGCATGTGTGAATCTGCATCAGATTGTGTGTGTGTGTGTGTGTGTGTGTGTGTGTGTGTGTGTGTTCAATTTGTAAGTTACTGAGCTCAAGCAAGGAAAATATCTGGTAAGCTTAGTTTTTTTGTTTAATTTTTAAAAAACAAACAGAACAAGAAAAAAACAGAAAAAGAGTACAAAACAAAAGAGAACATCATCATGTATACAGCAGAACAACAGGAAGAATTCTAAATATATAACAACAAATTAACAGATCAAGCAAGTATATATATGTATATTAGAAGAAATTATGTTCATAAATGTCCATTTTTTTTACTTCTTTGTAAATTGTTCATTTGTTCTCTACTGTATATCATATTTACTTTATTCTTTTTCCCTTCTTTCATCCTCCCCCATCCCTAAGCAGGCTATAGTTAAGAAAAGATATTTATGTATAGAAATGCACAAATGCAGATGTACACACACACACACACACACACACACACACACATCTTTCCTATCTCTGCTGACTTTGCTTTATTTCTGCTCCTTAGTTAAGGAGCCTTGTTATTACTTGCTATTACTTAACCTCCCCTCACCAGTGGATCTCTCCCTTGTCTTCCCTTATTCTTTGCTTCCTCATCTTCCCATCCTTCCTCCCTTATTTCTTTATAGATTTTGGAGGGTGCTATACCCTTCATGGTATATATGTAGTGTTGCCTATTAAACCCATTCCCAATGTGAATAGTTTTCAACTACAAGCCCTCCTCCCCTTTCTAATGCCTCTGTGTTTATTCTTCCTCTATACCTCATTTATAGAATATAATTACTATTTTTACCTTAACTCTGCCAATCTTTCATTTGAGCTACCCTATTGGTGATATGAATCTTAAACATTAAAAGATTCATATTAATCTTAAACACACAGTGTACATTTCCCATGTAAAAAAACCATAACTTATTTGTCCGTGTTGAATTCCTTAAAATTGATCTTTAGTATTGGCTCTTATATATTAAATTTTCTATTAAGTTCAGGTTTGTTTGATAGGAAGTCCTGAAAATATGCAGGTTCATTGAATGTCCATTTTTTCTTATTCAATATTATGATTTTTTTGGATATAATATTTTTGGCTATAGGTCTAGTTCTTTTGATTGTTGGTAGATATATTTCCAAGACCTATGGTCTTTTATTGTAGCTGCTGATAAGTTCTGTAAAATTTTAATTATAGCTCTAATGTATTTGAATTGTTTTTTTTTTCTTGTTTCTTACAAAATTTTCTCTTGTATCTGGGGTCTCAAAATCTGGCAATACTATTCCTGTGTGTTTTCCACAAAGGATCTTGTTGAGGTGGTGATAGGTGCATTTTTTCTATTTCTACTTTCCCGTCATGTTCTTTCACTCCAGGACAATTTTCTTGGATTATTTCTTGCATAATTGTATCAAGGTCCCCTTCCTTTCAGCTGTCCCCTCTTATCAGAAACTCCAAACCAAGAGCTTCACCTATAAGTGCCCACAGCCAGCAGTGTCCATGCTCCACTTAGCTTATAAGATGTTTCACATTCTCTTCTATTTTCTCATTCTCTATAATCTGTTTGGTTATTTCTTCCTCTCTCATAACTTCATTGGCTTCTCCTTTCCCAATTCTAATTTTCAAAGAATTATTTTAATCTTTGAGACTCTATGTCCTCTTCTAGGTAGTTAATTTATTTCATAATCTTATTTTACTTGGATATTTTAAAAATTTTCCTCAATGTCTCTCATTTGACTTTTAAATTATTTTTTGAGTTCTTCTATAGATTATCTCTGAGTAAGCAGTCTTTTCAAGTTATTCTTTGGGGTAGAAGCTTTTTTTATTTAAGTGTCTTCCTCTGAAGATGAATCCCTGTCTTCCCTGTTCCCATAATAGGTTTCTAGGATGGGGTTCTTTCTTCTTTGTCAATTCATTTTTTAAACAAGAAGTGTTAATATAAGCATCTCTAATTGTGGAGTGGGGGAAGGTGCCTCAAGCTTCCCTTCAGCTGTCTCCTCTTATCAGAAACTCCAAACCAAGAGCTTCACCTATAAGTGCCCACAGCCAGCAGTGTCCATGCTCCACTTGGCTTGCAAATAGTCATACTCCCTGTTTGCCATTGGTGGCAAATTATAAGTGTCAAAATCTTGTTGAGAAAACAAAATAGATCCTGGTTTCTTTTGCTTAGTAGTTCATATTAATATAGCTCCATTTAGTGTCATTATGGACAAGATATCATCACAACAACCCCAAGAGGTGAACAGGGTTTGGATACCTATTGTACCAGTGATGAAACTGGGAAGTCAGAGAGGCAACATGGAGTTGTGGAAAGAGCAGAAAATAAGTTTAAATTTGTTAGCTCTCCTACTATATGATTCTGGGAAGATCTCTCAACTTTTTTCTGCCCAAGTTTCCTTAACTATAAACATTTGAATTAGATGCTTTCCAAGGACATTTCCAGTTTGTTGCCTATGATCTATGACTCTCCTCAGGTTTTGAAAGGTTCTTTCAGTCGTTTTTTAATCCTTAATGCCCTCCTCTAGATTTTTGGGATACCACTCTCCTATGGTTCTCTCCTTTTTTTGTTCTTCAGTTATTTTCAGTCAGATCCAACTCTTTGTGACCCCATTTGAGTTTTTCTTATCAGGGATACTAGAGTGGTTTGCCATTTCCATATCTAGCTTATTTTGCAGATGAAGAAACTGAATGACTTGTCCAGGATTACTAGTAAGTATCTGAGGTCACATTAGACCTCAGAAAAATGAGTTTTCTTGATTTTAGGACCAGCCCTCTATTTATTGTACCACCTAGCTGCTCAAGTTCTTCTCCTACTTATTTTTAATTCAGCTCAATTCAGTAAACCTTTATTAACTGCCTTCTATGTCTTCAAAAAGAGGCAACATAGGCAGTTCTCAGTTTCCCTTGTTGGATTTCATCCAAGTCATGCCCAATAACTGTAAGTGTCCCTGCCCTAGTCTTTTTTTCCCTCCTTGCTACATCACTTGATCTTGGCTCCAAGGTATCTAATTATCACCAATATGCTGATTATTTTTAAATTTATCTATCCTGTTCTAACCTATCTGCTGACTTCTAGTGTCACATCTCCAATTTTTGTTCAGAACATCTCAAACTAGATGCCCACTAGACATTTTATATTCAACTTATCCAAAACAGAAGTTATCTTTCCTTTTCAACTCACTCCATTCCAATTTTTTCTGTTATCGTGGAGAGAACCACCATTCTTCCAATTTCCCAGACTCAAAATCTAGATGTCAGTCAGCTCCTCAGATTCTCTCACCTCCCATATCCAATCTGTTGCAAAGACCTATTGATTTCACCTTTTTAGCATCTCTTGAACATACTTCCTTCTCTTCTCCAATACTACCTGTTAAGAGTTCTCATCACCTCATTCCTGAACTATTGCAATATCCTGTTGGATGGCCTACCTGTCTCAAACCTCTCTTTGCTGCCATCCATCCTCTGTCCAGCTTCCAAACTAATTTTCTTAAAGTGGCCACGTCACTCCAAAACTCAATAAATTCCAGTGGTTCCCTATCATCTCCAGGTTCAAATGCAAAATCCGATATTTGGTGTTCAAAGTCCCTCAAATCCTTTCCCCCTTTCCAGTCCTCTCATATCTTAACTCCACTCCTATCCCCATCATTCACTCTTAGATACAATGATATTGACTCCCTTGTTATTCTGTGAATAGAACACATCATGTCTCAGCTTTTTGCACTTTCTCTGGCTTTCCATCATGCCTAAAATGCTCTGCTTCTTGATCTCCATTCTTAGTTTCCCTTTGTTCAAATCTCAACTAAAATTTCACCTTCTACAGGAAGCCTTTGCCAATCCTCCATATATATAGTACCTTCCCCTTATTCATTATTATATCTTACATACAATATTATATTCATCATATATCTTGTATGTATATAGTCATTTGCTTATTATCTCTCCCATTAGTTTGTGAATCCCTAATGCCCTTAGGGATAATCTTTTGCTTTCCTTTTTATTTCCAACATTAGCACAGTGCCTAAAATTTAGAAGGCACTTATATGCCAAAATTGTTTCCTATGGTCAAAAAGTTGTGAAATGGCAGAGTAAAGATTGCAAACCTGGTCTTTTGACCACAAGATATTTTTCTACTGTATCCCTTTCTCTGCTTCAGACTGTCTGTAGCTGGAGTGGAGGATAATAAAATACGAAGAGTTAGTGAATTTTCAGGTGTTTGCTAAACTGATTTTAACTTTCCTTATTTCCTTTAAACCTGTGAGCAAAGGAATAAGGGGGGAAATGAGGATGGAAAAGGATCCTTACTATGGAGAGAAGAATTGCTCTCCCTCTCCACAACAATTCACAAAGAGAACATTCATTAGATCATTTCCTTAAACATTAGTTTCGATAATGCTAGAAGTCTCCCTGTGGACAGATTTTTTTCCTCAGGAGTTTGCAGCTCCCTCCCCGCCATAAGTCCCAGGTATTAGGGACAATGTTTGAAATAACTGAACTTTTTCAATCTTGGTTAAGTGTTGGGGCAGAGTATGAAATCAAAAATTGGTGAATGTGAAGTCAAAAGTCTTGGTTTTCAGATCTGGCTATGCTACCTTGTAACTGTGCAACTTTGGGCAAATCACTTAAACTCTCTGAGTTTCAGTTTCCTTGCTGACAAGATGCTTCACTGGATTATCACAACAAATCAAATAAGATGATGTCTGTATAATTTTTTTTGTTAACCTCAAAGCTTAAATAACTATTTGAACAGAAACAGTGACAGACTTCAGGTGTTGGTACTATTTTTCCTATTATCTGTGAGGCCATCTCAAACATTAGATAGGGAGACTTCTCCCTTGTGAGCTATTCTCTGGCTTTACAGATTTGCTGTGAAGCTCAAATGCCAATGGATAAAGTGCCCTCAAAGTCATTGGAGCTGAGCTGGGTTGCTTCAGAGCTGTTGTTGATTGCCTTTCACTCAGGAAGAGGACTAAGGCCACCATGAGGTTGCTGTTTTGACTTGCACATTAATTTGATTTAAGTGAGACTGTGCAAAGAGGGACAGGGTTAAACAGAGCTGTGTTAGCATGGGTACAGCCCAGACCCTGGAACTTAGGATGAAGCTGCCACATGACTGGAAAACCACAGAGGAGATTAACTATTGAATTTTCAATACTGCTTTATGATGAAAAATTTCATTTAATTAACACAATCTTGTAAAGCATTTTATTCTTAACTCCATTTAAAAGTCAAGAAAACCAACTCTCAGAGAGATTTGATACATTGTTCTTGGTACCCAGCTTGGGCAAGATTCAGATTTGCACCCAAATTTGGCTTGCAGTCCTCAAAGGCTTCTCCCTTTCTCGTGCTCCTGCATAGAGAGTTTCTTTTATCGAAAATGTTGAGTTCCACACATGTAAAGATGTCTCTGAGAGGTGTGCCCAGAAGCTGGAATATGGGGAGGTCTGTGACCCACTTCCAGAATCCCAGTCTGGGTCACCAGTCTCTAGTCAGTGTTCTTCACTGCTTGGTCTCCAGCTCTGCTTCTTCCCAGCTCTCAGCTCTTTTCTTTCTATATTCCAGGATCCAGAGCAGGACAAGCTAGAAAGAGTTGGCAACTCCCAGTGTTCACTAGTCCTCTCAGCCTCTGCCTCATATTACCCACATCCCATGGAAGGAAAAACAGAAGGGAAGCAAATGTTCTTTTCTGCAAGGACTGGACCTCTCTTCTTTTTGTGTGTCTCTGATCGAGTCAAACCAACTAATTTTATAAGAAAGCTCCTCTTGAGTTTCTTCTAGTTTCCTAGACTAGAAGGGGATTTGGGCCAGGCAACAACAGCATAATTTCCCTTCTACCCTCCCCTTCACCTCTCCTCCCCTTACTAGGTATCTCCAGATTTCTAAATTTGGATATACAAATTGAGGATAAATCATTGACTCTGAAAGAAGAGAGCCAAACATAGTATTGAGAACTTTCAGGATTGGATAAGGTCCTAAAAGTTCCCTAACTCTCCCACTCCCATTTCCACACTTGCTTTTTCCTAGCCTAGGAGATAATCTGACTAAAGTGGATGTGAGGGCAGGATGTATGTTGCAAAGAGTCACTGCAACTACTTGCCAGTCAGTCAGCCAGTCAACAATATTTATTAAGCATTTGCTATGAACCAAGTAGACTACTAGGAGTAAAATGATTAGAAGTTTCACATTTCCTCACATTTATGAGGAAAAACCTCTTAATAATTAGAGGTATCCAGCCAGGGCTAGGATGACCATTTATTAAATGTTATAGATGGGATTTTTGGTCAGGTAAGAGTTGGTCTAGATGACTTGTATGCTCTCTTCCAATGTGGAACTTGACCTGGGATTTTGACTTAAATTGTAAAACTGTAAGGTCTGCCATTATATTAGATATACCCTAGAATGTTGTGAGGTGAATACTTTGAAAACTTTGAAGAATTGTGAAATGTGAGGTCCACAATATGCTTTTCTCACAAAAACCTGAGAAGTAGATTCCCATTTTACAGATGAAAACAGAAAGGTTAAATTACTTACCTAAGATCAACTAGCTATTAAGTGGTAAAGCCAGAATTCGAACATCAGTCTTCTTATCCTGTTCAGTACTGTTTACAAAGAGCCTCTATACAAATGCTTCCCACAGATCTACTTACCTGGGTTTTTTATAACTGGTTAGTTATAACTGTCCCCCCTTTCCCCTTGAAAGAGCCATTAGTATCTAGAACATTAGCTGTTCCCATTAGACTATCAGGAGTAATACTTGATCCCAGGCACAGGCTAGAACATCTGGCATGAACAGGCATCTGGCTAGAGCATGGCTAGAACAGACTTGGGGATTGGATTCAGTATACTTGTACATGTACTCGGTGGGCAGTTTAGGGTATACCCATAGCTCTTGTCAAGAAACCCTCAGTTACTTGAAGAGAGTAGATAGAGATGTTCCATTAAGCTAGTGGCTAAGAATATTAATTTTTGCTCTCAACACCTCCTACAATCAGTAGGCACATAGTAGGTACTTAATCAAAATAGAATCAAATGTAATGAGTCCACTGATGGTAGTCCTTTGTTCAAAGAACAGCAGGTTAAAGCAGCTTCGGCTGCGTAAGAGTTTCATCCTATTTTAACCTATTAGCATATCAAAGCTCACAGTAGGGAAAAGTTCTTACAGCTAATAAGAAAGAAGGATACAGTTACACCCTTGGACTGCACTGCACTGTGTCTCTGGCTTCCTTGTTCTCCACAGATGTTTGGACACTGAAGAGTGTCTATCGACCACACCGAAAACATAATGCCTCTATGCATTACTTCCTTCCAACGGCTGCGAGTCCTTGAGTTCGCCAAGTCTAATATTTGAGACTTTTAAAAAATCACTTTATGAACTCTAGGACAACACGTTCCCGCTTTCATTAAGACTCTTACTTGCCAGAATCTAGTCCTTTCAAGCATTGCCTCCTCCCTTCCCCCTCTCCATCTATTTACCATTTACCAGCTCATCCGTATGGAATACGAGGCTCCCACTTCCTGGAGAACTGTAGTTTGAGGTCTAATTGATTCTGGTAATTAATTTGTTCTACCTGCTAGATCAGATGGAAATCCTACCCGTGCGCCCAAGGATTAGCACTTGGCTTTCTAACACCTCCTCTAATTATCTAATAGCATGGGTTGTGAGGACTCAGTCTCTATTAAAACACTTTTACTATTAGCAGTAGTGATTGGAATTGTGATGACGACTAGATTTCAACAAATTAGAGCTTAAAAATCGGGAGATGGAAGAGAAGTGGCTTCTTTTAATTTCCCTGAGTTTAACATCAATAATTAGAGCAATTTTCGGAGATGCGAGCCGAAATTACCCCTGCTGTGCTGTAGACTATCACCTTAATTTTAGCAGATCGACTCCAGGGAAATAAATGGGACAGATTAGAAAAAGATAAACATAAAAGACAAAAGATTACAAGAGGACAAGGGAGGAAATGAAAAGCGAGTGGGTGGAAAAGGAAGAAGAGGAAAGAACCTTGATAGGATACGATTTGGAGACTGAGTGGGAAGTGAAGGGGCTAGATAGTGGAAATAACACAAAGATTAAATGTGGCAGGGGAAGCGTTGGAAAGGAGAGTAGAATGGAAATGGATGGGGCCAGGAAGTAGGGCTGGGAGGATTCACACGGCATAGATTATCCTGATAATTTAGATTTAAAATACCCCCACACAATTCTTACCAGATAATTGAGATAAATAAAGTGTTAACATTATCATTATAATTATTTACCTTACAGATCCAGCTAATCGTTCAGCCCTCCATTTCAAATGATGAAGTCCCGTTCTCCTTATATTACCCCTTTCCCCTTTGCTATCATCCCCACAGGTGATTTAAGCCTGGGCTAAAGTCCCTGGAGGAAATCACCCTTTCATCCCTATTGCCATTGTCCCTGAGAGTATATTCCCGACTTTTTAAAGGCTTCATTTAAAAATTATTTCAAAAGAGAAGAGTCAGGGGTTTGGGGCAGAGACTGAAGTATACAAAACCTCGCAAAATACTATTTGGGCTTCCTTCTTTGTACACGAGTCAGAGAGGGGAGACTTTCAGCACTTGGGACAGCGCCCCACCCGGCCCAGCCAGCCTACCTTAAATTACTAGGATTGCGCCGGCTACAAGCTTCCCCCCTCCTTTTCCAGCTTCCCCTCCCCACCGAGGATTGCAGCTTCGCTATTGGCTCTTCTTTTCTCCCCTCTGCAAGCAGCCAACTCTCCAGCCACAGAGACTCAGCCCACCTTGGAGTTCTCTCCTAGCCTCTCTAGCGTTGGGGGTTGCCCAGGCCAGAGGAGAGAGAAGAGGGAAATTGAATACTGAGAGGGTAGCTCCCCACGACCCCCCGGATAACTAGACGCTGTCTATCCCCACTCCTCCCCCGCCCTCACCCTATCTTGGTTTTACCCCACTTTCTTTCAAAATGAACCTCAACTTCACCTCCCCTCTCCATCCAGTGTCTTCCCAGAGGCCCACATCCTTTTTTATTGAGGATATCTTGCTGCACAAGCCCAAGCCGCTGCGGGAGGTAGCTCCTGACCACTTCGCCAGTTCCCTGGCCTCCCGCGTCCCACTGTTAGACTATGGTTACCCCCTCATGCCCACGCCGACCCTTCTGGCTCCTCACCCGCATCATCCGCTCCACAAAGGCGACCACCACCACCCTTATTTCCTTACTACCTCGGGTAAGTGGCAGGTACTTATGGGGACACGCGAAGGGAGGGAGGAGGGCAAGGAGGGTAAAAAGAAGAGAGGGAAAAGATCGTTCTCTCTCCTACTTCCTTGGGCGATTAGCCTGGGAGGGGAAATCTCGGGGTTCATGCTCCTCGTTCCCTTGGTAGCATCTCTCCCGAATAAGAACGGAAGTCGGATGGATGTATTGGATCGATGAGTGAGGGGCACACCTGAAGAATCTAAAATTAGAGATATACCTAATGTTCTTTACAAGTCGTTACTTAGGAGTCTCAAGGCTCAAAGAACCGTGGTCACAATGCACCAGGAGGCTATTAAGTATTATTAAGACTGGCCCTTTGAGGATGATAGCGGTGGTTCGATTCCCCCCCCCCCAAAAAAAAAAGACTTTGGTTGTATCTTATTTTTCCGACGTGCCTACAAGATTTCACGATGCCAGGGGTTCGGGAATCCAGAAGCAGATGCCTTTGAATCATTGTCTCTATCTCTGATTACCCTTTCCGTTATCCTGTGGGACTTTTGCAGTAGAGGATGAGGCTCCTGAGGATTGGATGCTCGATCCAGTCCTTGCCAATTGAGCCTGGGCTTCAAAAAAAAATTCAGAAGCTTTTGAAGATTGGCAGATTGGCCCCGAGACCGATGCCGAAAACGGCTAGAGAAGAAAAAGGTAGAGGGATACATTTCCTCCTTCAACCCTCCCAAAAGTTGCTACATCTCATTTACAGTCACAGGCTAGGCACACTGCCTTCCTCTCAGTTCCGTGCATCTTCTGAACTGGGGGTCCAAAGTTATTTCAGCCCTAAGGATCGCTGGCAAGGAATCATTGTCAGGCCTGTGCCCAAATGGAAAAAAAGGCAAGGGAAATAAAAGGGGTCAGGGTAAGCATAAGACACATAACTCTCACGTTAAGGATAAATCCTTTCAGAAATCCTTTCCCCAACTCTATTGCACCCCACTCTGGATATTTTCTAGAGTCCAATAGCTAATTCTAACTCGAGAACTCTGCCTGAAAGCCTGAGGGAAATGAGTGATGGAAATGGTGAGAAGGGTTGGGAATGGGAAGCAAAAATGAGAGATTTCAAAGTAAGTACACCAGAGACGGGGACCAGGACTGGGACCAAAGCTGGAATGGACTTACTTCCCGAAAATGTAGTTGATGCTTGGACGTCGGAGTTTTGACTTATTTCCACAGGAAATCGAAACATTTGGAATCGAATTCGCAAGACTCGCGTTGACGCTGTCTCCAAACAAACCCCGATTTTCTTCCCAGTCTTAATCAAGGTCACAATTTCTGTTCCATTGCCCACCTTCCCGAAGAATAGATCTAAATTTTCCACCGCCGCCCCCAGACTTGTTCTATCTTTCTGCGGGAAAATAGTGTTTCTTGAAGACGGACGGATGATTTGGCTAAGGAAGTCAGGACAGGAAGCTGAGCTAGCCTCTGGCTGAGATCAGAGAACGGTTCAGGCATATCAGTTCAATCCTCTGTCCTCTGGCGCCCCTGAAATAAACCAGGGAACTAACGTGCCAGGCGGGAAAGGTCTAGTGTTGCTCAGTCAAGAACTGATCTGGACAATAAGTACTTTTTACTTTGATTTTGTTTCGCTCCTCTCCTCTCCATTTTAAGGTGAGAAAGATGGGCAGCCTTCCTCAAGATGAAGGCCGCTAGATTAGGAAAAAGATGAACGAGGAAAGATGCTATTGATCCTATCTTGATTTCTTCAAAGGATTAGATCCGGGGGAGTCCCCGAGGGAAGTTGCTTTTAAGGGGAAAACGGGGCTTAAGTAACTGACGGATCAGGACCTTCAGAGAAAGAACAGGGAGGCTATGGAATACCAGAAAAGAGATCTTCCCCATCTCTTTCGAATTTTCCTTTGAAGTCTCCATAAATACAGGATTCTTTGAACGTCTAAGGAGCTGTTTTCGTTTTCTACTACTTCTGCTACTACTTTACATAGAGTTCATTCAAAAGATGTCCAAGCCTTTTTTACACTGGCATCTTGTCCTTTCCACCCTAGGGGTTCTCGGGCTTCGCTCCCCAAATGGAAACCGAAGCTTAGGAGAGGAGACATAGGCACAGGGTTCGCCGTCGCGGGGTTATGGGAAGGTTCTGGGGCTGGGGTTGCTTCTCAGTGACTGGGACCTCTCTCCCACACCCGATCTCCTTCCCTCCTCGTCAGGGGTACCTGTCTCTGCTTTGTTCCCGCATCCCCCTCACACCGATCTTCCGGGGAAGCACTGCCGCCGCCGTAAAGCTCGCACCGTCTTCTCCGACTCTCAGCTCTCGGGCCTCGAGAAGAGGTTCGAGATCCAACGATATTTGTCCACCCCAGAGCGGGTAGAATTGGCCACGGCGCTCAGCCTGTCGGAGACTCAGGTAGGGAAGGAAGCAGCGGAGCGGTAACTTCTTGTTCCTCCACTCTTAGCGGTTCTGATAACTCTGTGCCCTTCCTGACTCAGAATAATAGCTCGCCTTAAGCTTTACAAAGTACTTCTCTCCCCGAAACCCTGTGAAGTAGTCACTTAAGCTATCATTTCCATTTTGCAGATGAGGAAGAGGGAACTCAGAAACGATAAGTAGCATGCCCAAAGTTGTAATTAAGTTGTCTGTCTCCCAGCAAGTTCTATCTTTTCTTTCTATACCTGCTTTTCACCCAAGCTTTCTCTGCAAGGGAACGACTTAATGGTCTATGGTACCGCCAAAAGTCAATTAGGAATCTCTGTTCTACATTTAATCCCGTCCAAACAGTGACTTTCCCAAGGTCACACAGTAGCTACAAGAACTGGAAATTGAACCCAGTGCTAACACTACTACATCGTTGACTTAATAAATGTGCTTTCCACCCATCTTATTCCTGTCTTCAATTTTCTATCAATTTTCTCCTGGGTACAGAATTTCTTACTAACTCCCCAGAGGAAATGTTTTTGAGGAATTCAGCAATAATAAATGAGCTCCGGTTTGGGATAGTTATAGAACCTGAGTTGGAAGACACTGTGTGTCCCCTCATTTCTCATGTTTCTTTGTAAAAATTAGAATAATAACACTTGCACTAATGCTATCACATTTATTGTGAGAATCAAGATATGTAAGTCTCCTTGGAAACTAAGGTTTCATATGAGTTACTTGCAAAAGAAGTTGAGAATGCCGTTTATTCCTCTGTAAAATGAAAGCTATGGACTAGCTGTTCAATGTCGCTTTTGGCTCATATATGTAGTGCTTCGAAAGCCTTCGGCATGCTCATCTCCACTCTCAGTTTTTTTACATTTCTTAACTACTTCTGGTACATTTCCTTTCCTGGCCCTCTCTCTAAAACTGTGCTTTGGGATGCAAGTCATTTTGAAACTATGAGTCTGCCCTGTCTCAACCCCTAGGGTTGAGGGCAGTGGCTCAGTGAATATTGAACTTTGTTATTTCTTAACAAATCTCCATTCTGCACCAAACGTAAATCAGGAAGTGTTTGGGAAGGTCCGGAATTTATCGGTCGCTTGTAGCAATAGCTAATGATTATTAGCACTAATCATCATCACCACCACCACCACCATCATTATTTTAGGGTTATTAATTTTAATAGTCACGATGTTTTATTCCTCATTATTCCTCATTTCTAGTCTGATTTTTACAATTTTTGCTCAGTCACTAAACCGAGTCTAGGTTATCACATACTTAGCGAAATGTGTACTTGGCTGTTTCGAATTTTAGGTATTTGTAATCGTGATTACCTATCGGAATGAGTAACTACGGGTTTTATTTCTTTCACTCGGGAAAGGTGAAGACGTGGTTCCAGAATCGGAGGATGAAGCACAAAAAACAGCTGCGGAAAAGCCAAGACGAGCCTAAGGCACCCGGCGGCCAGGAGAGCCCCCAGCGCAGCCCACACACCTCCGAGGCGGTGCCGGTTGAGCCCCGGGGTGGGCCGCCCGTAGCTGGCCCCTTCGTTCTCACTGAGCCAGAGGACGAAGTGGACATCGGGGACGAGGGGGAGCTGGGACCCGGGCCGCATCTACTCTGAGTTATTGCGTCCGTGGGCAAACGGTAAAGACAGGGACCGGGGAAGGGAAGCCAACCCATTGGGTGTCTCTTTTGAAGAGAGAACACAGACTCCTGGGTTTGATGGAGACTAAGAGACCGATTAGGGATAGGGCTGCTTTTTTCCTGCTACTTTGAACGACAAACAACCCCCTCTTCTATAATTACAATTCCCATCGACCCTTCAGAGAGCGAGTTCGGCCCCTAGTCCTATACAAGATTTCAAGTTTCCTTCCCCACAGATCTCCTGGTCTCCGCACCTCTTCCTGGCCAATGTTCTCCTTTACCGGCTAGTTCTAGTTAAGGGCTGAGGAAAGGACTAAGGGTATGTTGACACTACAGCCGCTTCCGTGGGGATCAAAAGAGGCCTGTCCAGAAGATACTCGAAACTGGTTGGGGAGAGAGGGATTCCTTCTAGCCTGAGCTTCAGAACCCTTCTCAGTCCTGCCTCCTTTGCTCAGGTATGGCTGTTCTGTTTCCAGCAACCTCGGCCCTTTCTTCCTAGATTCGATTGCAAAGAAGTGAATCAGGGTTAAGAAAAAGCAACGGACAACTCTTGCTAGAGCTACCCTCTCCAGGATCAGAGATCAAAGATCAAGAATCTATCCTCCAGACTGGCTCCCAGCTTGGGGCCTCTCGCGACATCCCTTGAAAAAGGCGGAGGGGATTCTTTTTCTAGTTTCTGGGTACTACTGTTCCCCAGCCTAACGTCTTTTCTGTGGAGTTATTACTCGGCCAATAGCTCCTACACAACCACAACTACTTTGCCACCTTATCCCCATCCGCCCTGAGCAGGACAGCTAGTCAAACTCAAATCCCCAACTGTCGAATAGCCGTTGGGAGAGAAGAGAGTACTTGAAGCGTTTCGGCTTCAGGCTCCGATTAGCTCTCTTTGAAAGGCGGAACGGACACATTCTCCCTGGGCCATTTAGTATTATTATTATTATTATTATTTTTTTTTTTTTAAGGAGAGATCTCTGTATATTGAAATCCTTCCTCCGGTTGCAACGTCGCCTTTTAATTCACGTCTTTAGGATTAGAGAATTGTGCTTGAGGACAGAAAGGAACTCATTTCCTCTCTTCGGATTTGCACTTCTTCCGGCAATATTGGAGTGCGGGAGGGAGAGAATCACTGTCTATTTGGGTCTCCTCTCTCCTGCCTGGTACGGAGCTCGGTCGAACGTCGCCTTTTCTCTCGTGAGGTTTTCAGTCTGTTTAGGAAAATAAAGGGCTCAGCGGGATCGCTGGGAACCAGCGACAGGCTCCTGGAGTCATTTGTTACCGAGACCTACTAAAATGTCCCATCCGCGCATCTCTGCGCTTCTCCCCAACTCGTAGCCCACACTGCCTTCTTTAGGCAACTTCCCGCACCCAGTCTAGGATAAATGTAACTTCTCGTGGCTCTCTCCACCTCAGTGGTAAAGTCCATTTCCCTTACTTGCGAATTTTTAACCGTTTCATCTATAGATATGAGATACCGCCGAAACCAACCATTTTTAGCCTTCCAGCTCTGACGTGACAGTGGATTCTTTGGCATTAGGAATTTTTTTTTCCTTAAAGAATAACAATTTATAAATAATTGTTTTTTTTTTATATGTGTGTGTATGTACACACACACACACACACACACACACACACACACATTATAGATCTCAAAGTGTCACCCTCAGTCTTCTAATGTCTATCTCCTTAAATTGGAATTATGAGCCAGAGATCTTAGGGGCAGGGTAGGCGAACAATATGACTCATTTGGAAAAGGAAGACTTATTTTGAATAGAGTTTGCAGTTTCAAACCGCTTTGATCTAGTTTTCTTCTCAATCAATCAAGCATTTAACTGCCTACTACATGCCAGGCTCTGTAAGAAGTGCTCGGGGGGAAGAGGGGTGCAAAGAGTGCCTGTCTTCAAAAGACTTTTATCTTCTAATCCTCGAGATTATTTACACGGAGGAAACTGAGGCTTTTAGTGCATTTGGATCATAGCTCTAGGAAATAAGGAATCTTAGAGGCTATCTAACTGAACCACCTCATTTTACAAATGAGTAAGAAAGCACAGAAAGGTTACATTACTTATCTAAGACTACGCATTGTAAGTGAGACTTACTATTGTTATTAGTCTTTCAATTGTACCGTGATACTTCCCAATAACACTGAGATAGCTCCTTGCCTTCATTATTAGATGATTGATTCAACTCTGTAATTTGCTTTATTTCTAGGTGGGACCATTGAAGTTGTGCATCAAAATCCCCCTTCCCATCCTTCTCATCCCTAGCTATTAAGATTGTTAATTTCAAGGCAGGATTTAAAGTGCTGGGGTGTGAACAATAACATAGGACAAAAGACTTTACTCTGGAAGATTTAATCAATCAGAGACTGAGAGTTTTCCTGGGATCCTTGGAGGGAAAGTAGATAATACCCATAGGTTGATAACTGTGGATGCAGGAAAGACATCTTAAGGGCTCCTAGATCCAGAAAATACAGCAACTAAATGTGATTTGGGAAAAGATTGTGAAGTGAGTGGAAATGCTGTGCAATTGAGAAAACAAGTAGCACGACTTTGTTTAGGTCCTTGAATCACACAGAAAATACAGACATCCAAATATGGGGACAATTTTCTCTTTCTTCTGCCCTTGTTATTTTTAGCAAGGTTCCAGAGTTGTAGCTAAGTGTAGCAAGCTTAGCTGTATCTTTACTTTGTCCTTGGAAATGAAAATAAATGGAAGATTCTCCCAGTGAATGTCTAGCTCTGGCTAATTGGTGGCATAGAAAATTTTAAAACGAACCATAACAACAAAAACAAACAAAAGCTTAAAGTCTGTGATTTACTTATATTCCATATAGGAAAAGTCCTGATGTCACTTAACTCCAAAAATTCCATTACTGACATCCCTTTTTGATTAAGTTATAAGAAATGTGCACAGCATGGCAATGATTCTGCCAAGCATGTAGTAGGCTGGCTATGGCATTCTTTGGCTTCTTTGGATCCAATTTTCCAGTCTGATATTAAAAGTAGTGGCAAGTCATAATACAAGCAGAAATATGTAGCAGATTTTTCCTGTTTACATGTGGGGGAAGTGGGCAGAGGGAAAAAGTCACTCTCAGTTTAATTCAGAAATCCCTTACATTTGAGTGGCTTTGAAGGTTGGTTAATTAGAGCTTCCAGAAACTGAAAAGGATGAATTATATTTGAGTTCCTGAAGAAAGAACTATTTCAACTCTATTTTTTGTTATGAAGATTTATTTAGTGTATTACTTGCTTCATATTTTACAGAAATGGACAGATACTTATCTCTGGCACTGAAAAAGGCATATGTCGTTCAAAAAACCCTGAGCAAACCAATCTGGATAGACTTGAATGCACCATATAAATGCTTTGATCTATATTTTTATTATCAATCTTTTCATTCATGAGTCTTTGCCTTTTTAGGATTTTTATGTCAGAACAGATTCTCAGAGCATTCACATTACTGTTCATTCATTCAACAAATGTTAATTAAGTGCATAATATATGCAATAGCTATGCTAAAGTCTGGAGGAGTCTTAAAATGTGCTTTCTGCCCTCAAAAAAAATAAACATTATGAAGTTATAAGACATATGTCCAGAAAGTATTTTAAACTATTCTTATTTTTATGATATCTATGAGATTTCTATGAGTAAGAAAAATCATGTACATTTGGAAGAATTAGTGAAAATAATTTTTTAATTATTAAAACTTTTTATTTACAAAGCAAATGCACGGGTAATTTTTCCAACATTGACCCTTGCATAACTTTTTGTTGCAAACATGTTACATATGTTGAAATACATGTTAAATCCAATATGTGAATACATATTTATAGAGTTATCTGGTTGCACAAGAAAAATCAGATCAAGAAGGAAGAAAAAGAAAAACTGAGGAAGAAAACAAAATGCAAGCAAGTAACAACAGAGAGAGTGAGAATGCTATGTTGTGTTTCACACTGTTCCCATGGTTCTCTGGGTGTAGATTGCTCTCTTCATCACTGCACACATACAACTGGTTTGAATCATCTCAATGTTGAAGAGAGGCACGTCCATCAGAATTGATCATCATATAGTCTTGTTGTTGCTGTGTATAATGATCTCCTGGTTCTGCTCATTAGTGAAAATAATTTTTGAATTGAGCTTTGAAGATTAGGTAGAATATCAACAAAGATAGGGCAAGAAGTTATTTCAGTCATCTAGAATACATGAGCAAAGGCAAAGAGATGGAAATGTGTTGGAAGTGATTGGTGATAGAATGTTTTCTAAAATGACTTAGATGCCATAAATTATTATATGCTCAAGTTTTAACTGAATTATGTAAATGATGTTGAGAGATAATAGGAGTTATTTTAAGCAAGGGGACCCACATGACAAAAGGCACAGAAATATGTATGAACAAATTATGTTTTAGGACAGTGAATAAACAGATCCATCTGCCTTGGGCAGAGAACTTACATTAGAAACTGGGAAATTGTGTTAGTGAACTGCATGGTAAGAATGTTGTATTTGTAATGAAAGGATCTAGTTTGAATTCCAATTCTGACCAATTGTGTGATATTGTGAAAATCACTTCAACTCTACCATTTCAACTTCTTTTTCCTCAGCAATAAAATGAGGGATTTGAACTAGATTATAGCAAAGATTTTGTCCAGTTCTAAATCCATTCTTCATTGTGTCATGCTGGGTCAAATAATTGTTCAGCTCAGTCCAACTTTTGTAGAAGAACATCTACATCATCTTAGGAAATAGAGAACAAATTGATTTGGAGACAGAAAACATATATTCAAATCCTGACTACTGCGTGACCATGATTAGGCTACTTTACCTTTATCTAATCTTATTTACATAATATGTAATTTATGTAATATTGACAACAGCTACCCCAGAATTTTTATGAAGAAAATAGTTTGTGAATCTTAAAATGTTACATAAATGTCAGTTATTATTATTGTTAATATGATGTGAAGGATGATACAGAAAAAGCTGTCCAAAGTCAGAAAGCATCAATGTCCAAACTGGATATGGGATCTGGTTGATTAGGCTGTGTGGGCTTTATAGTGATTAGACAACTTTGCAATAGGGTAGTTCATTATAAGCCAAGTCAGGTTTGGGGAATTGGATTGCACATGAAAGCCAACAAGTTGTTTATTAAGCACTTACAATGTGCCAGGCACCATGCTAAGTGCTGAAAACACTCTGGATTACTGAATATTAGGTTCAATTCAGAGGAATGCTAACAGACTAAAATGTGCTCACAGGTTAGTGACTAGTGAGGGGGACTGAAAACCATGGAATAGGAGGAATAGAAAAGAAAAGGACTAGGAAAGAATTTAATCTAGAAAGCGCAAGATCATCCACTGCATCCCTGGCCATCACCAGTTTTTTTTTACTTTTGTCTTGCCTCTGAACTTCAATGACTTTGGGAGCCAGTGACCTGATGACTTTGCGCAACTCTGCCTCACTTAAATCCAATTCACAGTAAATCAAAACATCCCCAGAATGAAGGATGAACAGCAACAGGAGTAAGAAGAGAACTGGATAGGGTTAGCATGGGGAAGTGAAAATTTAAGGGGCCCATGCTACTTGTCCTTACAGGTGTGCTCAGAACTGCACTCATGTGCCATTGCTATACCTAGGATCTGGAGCCTGCAGGGATCAGGGCAGCCTCTGCCTCCCTACATCTCCAATTTTTTTGGATAGTTAGTTTTCGTGACTCTGTGACTCATTCAATAATATGTGGCCTGGAACTCTGAAAAATTGTAAGTTTTAAAGGATGCACTTCTACTCATCAATCCTTAAACTCTATTACTGGCATTTTATAACAAAATGCAGGATTAGGAGAGAAAGATCCAGTTGGAAATAGACTTTTTTAACTGAGGAGTCAGGCTGAAAAGATTATTTTATATTTTAATAGGAAGGGAAGAATTTTATTTTTTAAATAATAGCTTTTTATTTTCAAATATATGCAAAGGTACTTTTCAATGTTTACCCTTGCAAAACCTTGTGTTCCAATTTTTTTCCTCTCTTCACCCCACCCTTTTCCATGACAGCAAGTAATCCAATATATGTTAATTAAATATGTGCAATTCTTCTATTCATATGTCCACAATTGTCAGGCTGCACAAGAAAAAATAGATCAAAAAGGGAAAAATGAGAAAACAAAAGCAACAACAAAAAAGGTGAAACTAGTATGTTGTGATCCATATTCAGTCCCAAACGATCCTCTTTCTAGATGCAGATGACTCTCTCCATCACAACTCTACTGGAATTGGCCTGAATCAATTCATTGTTTTTTTTTTTTAATTTAATTTTATTTAATAATAACTTTATATTGACAGAATCCATGCCAGGGTAATTTTTTACAACATTATCCCTTGCACTCGTTTCTGTTCCAATTTTTTTCCCCTCCCTCCCTCCACCCCCTCCCCTAGATGTCAAGCAGTCCTTTATATGTTGGATATATTGCAGTATATCCTAGATACAATATATGTTTGCAGAACTGAACAGTTCTCTTGTTGCATAGGGAGAATTGGATTCAGAAGGTATAAATAACCCGGGAAGAAAAACAAAAATGCAGATAGTTCACATTCGTTTCCCAGTGTTCTTTCTTTGGGTGTAGCTGCTTTTGTCCATCATTTATCAATTGAAACTCAGGTCTCTTTGTCAAAGATATCCACTTCCATCAAAATATGTCCTCATACAATATCATTGTCGAAGTGTATAATGATCTCCTGGTTCTGCTCATTTCACTTAGCATCAGTTCATGTAAGTCTCGCCAGTCCTCTCTGTATTCATCCTGCTGGTCATTTCTTACAGAACAATAATATTCCACAACATTCATATATCACAATTTACCCAGCCATTCTCCAATTGATGGGCATCCATTCATTTTCCAGTTTCTAGCCACTACAAATAGGGCTGCTACAAACATTTTGGCACATACAGGTCCCTTTCCCTTCTTTAGTATTTCTTTGGGATATAAGCCCAATAGAAACACTGCTGGATCAAAGGGTATGCACAGTTTGATAACTTTTTGGGCATAATTCCAGATTGCTCTCCAGAATGGTTGGATTCGTTCACAACTCCACCAACAATGCATTAGTGTCCCAGTTTTCCCGCATCCCCTCCAACATTCATCATTATTTTTTCCTGTCATCTTAGCCAATCTGACTGGTGTGTAGTGGTATCTCAGAGTTGTCTTAATTTGCATTTCTCTGATCAATAATGATTTGGAACACTCTTTCATATGAGTGGTAATAGTTACAATTTCATCCTCTGAAAATTGTCTGTTCATATCCTTTGACCATTTATCAATTGGAGAGTGGCTGAATCAATTCATTGTTGAAAAGAGCCACGTCCATCAGGAAGAACTTTATTAAAAAGAGCTCTTTACAAAGTTTATATCTTAAAAGGTTAGTTGTAAATTGGCAAAATCTTTTAAAATTTCAGTTCATTCACTTTGGTGAATTAAATGATATCCTTTATGATTAAGTATTCAATAAATATTTACCTTAAAAAAAGATTCCTTAGGTCCACATCCTAATGAAATGTGCTGCACATACCCATAGCATTTTTCTAAAATATTTGAAGGGCTGCCATATAGAGGAAGAATGAAATTTCTTCTGCATAGCCCCTGGAGACAGAATTACAACTATGGAAGCTACAGGTCAGGCAGACTTTAGCACAATATATGGAAGAATGTTCTACCAATTAAGAGTTGTCAAAAATGTTACAGGCTGCTTGAGGTACCCCAGAGCTGCTTTGTCATTGGAACTGTTTTTAGTAGAAGGTGAATAGCAACTCACTAATAATGGTTTTAAGGGAATTCCTGCACTGAGTAGGAAACTGTCAGATAGCTTCCAAAGTCCCATGGGCTCTTTAAAAGAATGAGGAATGAGTCCATTTAAGTCCAAGGAATAAGCATTATTTGTCACTTCACAAAGCAAAATATTTTAGGCCCCAGAATTTAATAAACATATTCGTTAATAACTAAGAAAAGTGATAGAAGATAGGGAGAGGGAGAAGCTAGGATTGTTTAGTATTCATCAAAGAAATCGAAAAAACTTTATTCTAGATATTACACATACACACACACACACACACACACACACACACACTCTCCATCATAATGTCAGAGAAATAATTCCATGAACTGTTATCAAACTAGGGAGGCCTTAATTGTTAGACTCTAATCTAGTCTAATCTTCTGAATAACCCAAGGAAATGATTTTATTTAGGATTCTGCGAGAAAGAGCTATAGGGTTTCTGAGCCAAAAGATGACATAGAGCGTCTATATAATCTATATAACATAAAATTATTATTTTAGAGATGAAGAAACTAAATCTGAGGAAAATCAAGTGACTTGTTTTTTTTCCCTAACATTATTTTATTTTTTTCCAATTCCATGTAAAGATAGTTTTAAACATTCACTTTCATAAGATTTTGAGTTTCATATTTTTTCCTGTCCCTTCCTATTCTTCCTATTCCTTCTCCCCAAGTCAGCAAGAAATCTGATATAGGTTATACACATATAATCATGTTAAAAAAAATTCCACATTTGTCATGTTGTAAAAAAAAAAAATCAGAACAAAAGGGAAAAACTGGAAGAAAGAAAAAAACAAAAAGTGAACATAATATGCTTTGATCCACATTTAGACTTCATAGTTCTTTCTCTGGATGTGGATAGCATTTTCCATCATGGATCTTTTAAAATTGTCTTTTATTATTGCATTACTGAGAAGAGTTAAGTCTGTCAAAGCTGATCATCCTACAACGTTATTGTTACTGTGTACAATGTTCTTCTAGTTTTGCTCCCTTCATTCAGTTCTTATAACTCTTTCCAGGTTTTTCTGAAATCTAACTGTTCATTATTTCTTAATGCACAATAATATTCCATTTTATTCATATACCAAATCTTGTTCAGCCATTCTTCAACTGATGAACACCCTATCAATTTCCAATTCTTTGAAATCACAAAAAGAGCTGCTATAAATATTTTCCCTTTTTAAAAATTATTTCTGGGATAGATCTAGTAGTGGTATTGTTGGATCAAAGTGTGTGCAGTTTTATAGCCATTTGGACATAATTCCAAATTGTTTTTTAGAATGAGTAGATCAGCTCACAACTCCACCAACAATGCATTAGTGTTCCAATTTTTCCATGTCTTCTTCAATATTTATCTTTTTCTTTTTCTATCATGTTAGCCAATATGTTAGATGTGAAGTAGTATATCAGCTCAATTGACTTATTTAGAATCAAAAAGTTAGTTTTTTTTAAATAACTTTTTATTGACAGAACCTATGCCAGGGTAATTTTTTACAGCATTATCCCTTGCATTTACTTCTGTCCCGATTTTTCCCCTCCCTCCCTCCCTCCATCCCCTCCCCAAAATGGCAAGCAGTCCTTTACATGTTAAATAGGTTACAGTATGTCCTAAATACAATATATGTGTGCAGAACCTAACAGTTCTCTTGTTGCACAGGAAGAATTGGATCCAGAAGGTATAAATAACCTGGGAAGAAAAACAAAAATGCAAGCAATTTATACTCATTTCCAAGTTTCTTTCTTTAGGTGTAGCTGCTTCTGTCCATCCTGCCATTACTGTGGCAGAGAAAGGAATGCTACAACATGGTCACTCCACTGACACCTTATGTGAGTCTCCACAGTGGATTAGACAGAACATCTCAGGTTGTAGTTTACAGTACAACAGTGATAGTTTTGGTACACAAGAACAAAGTGGACAATCAAGAATCAAATTACAAAAATAAAGTTCCTTGGATATATTTTGGATGAGAGAGTATATTGGAGCTCAATTGAATCTGAATTAGCTCTCTTTATCAAAGAGATCCACTTCCATCAGAATACATCCTACAGTATCGTTGTTGAGGTATATAATGATCTCCTGGTTCTGCTCATTTCACTTAGCATCAGTTCATGTAAGTCTCGTCAGTCCTCTCTGTATTCATCCTGCTGGTCATTTCTTACAGAACAATAATATTCCATAATGTTGATATACCACAATTTACTCAACCATTCTCCAATTGATGGGCATCCATTCATTCAAAAAGTTAATTAAGGGAATTCCCAAATGATTCCCCTTTGGGAGTCTCAGTGGTCACTTACAAAGTCTGTGCAGTCAAATTCATGTATTTATACTCTTTTTGAGATTTCATGCAGATCATTCTTCTAAAAATTTCGAATATCCTTTAAAAATGTTTAAATCTTTAATTCAGATATTTGGGCATCTAAATGGCACAACATATAGAAGGTCAGGCCTGGAATCAAGAAGAACTGAGTTCAGTTTTACCTTAGATGCTCATTAGCTGTGTGACCCCAGGCAAGTCATTTAACCCTGTTTGCCTCAGTTTCCTCATCTGTAAAGTGATCTGAGAAAGAAGTGGCAAACCACTCCAGTATCTTTGCCAAGAAAACGCAAAATGGGATAACAATAAAGTTGAATATGATTGAAATGACTGAACAATAACTAAAAACCAAACCAGTTTGTTTATTTCAGAGATTACAATAATTCTAGGTTCTAATTGTTTTGAGGTACTGGCTTGCATTAATTGAATTTGGTTTGAAGTACAGATACCTGGATTCAAAAATAAGACTATTGAACAAGTCACTTAGCTTTCCCATGTTTGATTGTCTATGAAGTAGAGAGAATAATGTCTAACATTCTCATTCCAGGGTCAAGAATATTGTAAAGACCTATCTGATAAAAGATATAAAGTTACTGTGAATTCCTTGAAGAAATGTTGCTAGAGAAAGGTTGGCTTAAATTATAGTATAACTGTTAGAGTATAATTTACTGCCTACTAAGCACTATTAAAGTGAATCACATATTAAAAATATCAGATTATCTAGGGGTTGATAACATCCCTGAAACAAATCTCCATTCAGTCAAAATTGTTATGACATGGTTAGCTCACAGGATTAATTATATCTACTTATACTGGCATTAAAAAGTGGCTCCAATATACTCTCTCATCCAAAATATATCCAAGGAACTTTATTTTTGTAATTTGATTCTTGATTGTCCACTTTGTTCTTGTGTACCAAAACTACCACCGTTGTACTGTAAACTACAACCTGAGATGTTCTGTCTAATCCACTGTAGAGACTCACATAAGGTGTCAGTGGAGTGACCATGTTGTAGCATTCCTTTCTCTGCCACAGTAATGGCAGAATTAGTATCATCCCTTTTGGTGCTAAAAACAAGTTGATTATTTAAGGAGGATTTTTTAAATGATGCAAGACAATGGGGTCTCTAAAAAGTGGCAATATGATTGCTATGGGTCCTTTGGGTAATCTCAGATTTTAGAGTTCTTCAAAAATCCCCTCAATGTGCTTATATTTTCCCTATTCATTCACATTTCTCCAAGAGAGTGGAACAGAAAAGCAAAAGGAAATGGACTGATGATGAGTAAATTTTATTTCTTGTGAGTAATTCTCCTAAAAGAATAAATAGAGGAGAAGGTGGAAATTCTGGCAAGGGGGTATATTTATGATTTTTAATTATTCATTGTCTTCATACCTCTTCTTGCTTCCCAACAAATAATGTAGTATAGCTTTGTGTCCTTAATATATTTGCCAATAATTAATATATTAATATTAATATAAAATTAATATATTTGTGTACTTATATAAAATTGGTCAATTTCACTTTATCCTTTCTAGGTCTGGTTGGTTGGATCTAGGTACAATGGATAGAGCTCTGAGCTGAGTCTGGAAGACCTGAGATCAAATGAAGCAAGAAAATACATATATAGTGATTAGTACAAGTGCCTGGCACGTGGCAGGCACTCAATAAACGCTTCTTCTTTTCCCTCTTTTGATCACCTGCATTTGTTGGGTTTCAGTAGAATTTGTATCACTATTAGAATATTTCAAAAGATGGGCTTTGTCAAAACATAACATATGGTTATCTATTTTTACAAATGAGGAAAATGAAGTTGCTAGAGAAAGGTTGGCTTAAATTATAGTATAACTGTTAAGAGTATAATTCATTTGTATGACTTGACAATTGACTTGCCTATGTTCACATGGCTCTTCTCAGAGCTGGGCGTCAAACATAACTCTCTTCACTTAAAAGTCAACATCTTTTGCTTGCTATGCTTCTATACTGCTGCCTGGGGAATTTTTTAGGCTAGTGAATGGGGGGTGGGGTGGACGAAGGAGTTGAAGATGGAGGTATAATAAGGAGCATTTTGTTTGTTTTTGTTTTTTTTTTTTAATTTAATTTAATTTTATTTTATTTTTAAGGGGCATTTTGAAAAAAAAATACAGCTTGAAGAAAAAGATCAGAAAGTATATAATTTTATTTCCCTTAGGATACCATTTTGTTTAAAACCTGAGTCCACAATTTATTGAGGAGCCAGAGAATGTGTGAAAGATACAAACAGAACAAGGAGAATAAACCATGTGGAAGGTGACCAATTAGGACATTAAGCATTTTGTGACACATGGACGCATCTGCATTTTGTCCTAATAACAAGGCCATCAGCTCATTTTCAGAGGGCTGCTGCCTCCTTCAGCACAATCCTCAGATCAAAGCAAAAATGTCTGCCTGCATTTTCCAATCAGAAAAAGGATGCTAATTTGTACTCCTTAATGTGGGATGGTAAGAGACTCCTTCAATTAAATGAATTCTATAGCTGGCAAAACAAAAGGTATACAAAGGGGCCGCAGGCTGGAAGGCCGAAATTCTCATTAAATCAAAAGGTCCAGTATTCATTACTTCTAGCATCTGAGGCTAAACACTGAACATGGAGATCATCAAAGGGGGTTTAATGGGTTAAATTGAGAATATAATCTAATTAAAATATTAGACATCCAGGTAAATAGCTCTTTGATATTCATCTAACAGTTTCATTAAAAATGGGTGCTTGAGGTTTGCATTATTGGGGATTATCACTTTTAAGTAGAGACAACAAATTTAGTGACTTCATCAGAACTGCTTCAAAATGTCTATCATTTTGTGAAAGGGGGAAATAAGGCAGAAAAAATCACTATCTAGCAGACAAATTGAACAAAGCTGAAAGAAAGAGCCCTTCTTGGGTCACTAGAGTCAATCCAACTTCTTGATATATTTGAGTTCTAATGCAAAATTAAAGGGAAAAATAATTTTAGGTCCCAAATCAAACTGAGAAAAAGTCGGTTAAGCCCACTTCAGTTCTCTAGCTTGATTCAGACAGTCCTCTAGCTTGATTGAACACACTGGATCCAGTTACTCATGGAAATTATAGAGATTTCTGAAAATGGATTTCTTACTCAACACCCCATCAGTAAAAATGTGAACTTCAGTTATATTTAGTAAATGTACTTTAGTATAAGTATTATACATCATAAAATACACACAAAAGTTTAAGAAATAAAGGTAAAATAAACAATATTAATATTTCTAAAATAAAAAAAAATCTTTTACTCTTACTAAAATACATGATTGTAATGTGACTTGAATATTTGTTCATTTTTTTTTTTAAATCTTAGCTTTACACTGTGATTGAAAAGTCTGATTCTCAACTTGGATTATTTTTATTCTTTATTTTAATGGCTGCCACAGCTGAAAAAGAGATGAAGACCAAATGAAAGACGTTTGCTGTTGTCTGAGCTTATTAAATCATGATACTCATCTTTCAATCCCATTCAACAATTATGTAAAGTTTTTGTTTAAATTTGGCTAATACATTTTTTCCTTTTTCCTGATGTCAATGCAAGTTAGTTGAAATATGTTGCATTTTTATATTTTTAACAAGTAGGTTCAAATTCTTTATTTTAAGCAAATTTGAAAGAAAAAGAAAAGAAAAGCAAGAAAAAAAGGGGAAATGGGAGAAGGGAAAAAGAATCTTATATGATAACTTTGTAGTATATTTGAAAGGAATAGCAAATTGTACATAATGGATCTGTAATTTCAGATGCAATCCTCTGTTTTTTTATTCCACTTTGTTATGGAAATGGTTGTTTTATTTCTTAAGTTCAGAATAAAAAAATAGGTTTGAAAATTCTGTTTCCAGGTTTTAAATATATGTAGACGAGACTTTTTAGAGGTGACATATTTATGTCTCTTTGACGACAAAATCTTACTTTTTAAAATATCCTGTTGATTTCAAATTATCATTAGCTAAAATCTAAAGACACTATGTATATTTAGGATGAGGTTCATTGTAACTGGCAATAGATCTAAATACATCTTTTAAATAATCTTGATCATTTTGAAACTTTTTTTGGCTATCTTCTTGTCATCTGATGAGATTGTCATAATTTTTTACGTCATAATGTGATTGATGAAAAGCTTATACTAAAGCATGAGCTTTTGTTATTCTTTTAGACTCTATTAAATTTTAAGCCCCTTAGCCATTTTGTGAGGGTTTAGAATAGTTTTTATATTAGAAATCAAGAGAAGTTCTATTTTTCTTTCTGTACTGCAGTGAACTATTTTGTACATACTCTGGCATATGCATACCATTTTGGAGACCACTATTCTAGACTTGGGTTTGCTGAAAGTGAATCACTTTAATAAGGACATGACTTTACTAAGTCATAGATATATTCCATGGACAAAAGGCAATGCTGGAGAAACTGAACTCAGCATGAGAAACAATCTCCACCTTGTCCTCGAGGCCTCAGGATGTGTCTATGGCATTGAAAGTGGGACCCTAGAGATTGATTTTTTCATTTCATATGGGTCGAGCTATTGCTGAAATTTCATCCCATATTTTTAGCTATGTAATTGAGCCATACCCACAATAGAATGGGAATATTTCAAATTAGTATTTTAAAAAGGGTTTTAATAGCATAAGTTTCCATAGTAAATAGAAAAGTCTTTTGTTTTCCATTGAATGGTTGTTTTGCTTATGAAACTGAATGATTAAATGCTTGCTTAGTCCATTGATGAGAACTCTGATTAATGGAGTTACAGGAAGAATTTACCAAAGGCATTTGTTTATAATAAAAATTAACAATATCTTCATCCAGTATTTAAAAAAAAATTAAAGATCATTTTCCATTTGAATTTACCACTAAATAGAATTTGTTTTGTTTTCTTCAAGCTAGAAATAAAGCTCTCCTTTCCTTTTTTTTTTTTTTCAATCTGTTGATATAGATAATTCCATATTATCCATGGTAATCAAAAGGGAACAGGAAATGTTATAGGTAACAAAATCTACTGAGAACTCAAGTTTCTTTTTGACCTATTATTGCTTCTTTTCTCATCAAAGCATATGTGATGCAAGTTTCTTTTCATTTATTGGTTTTTGCCCATTTACAGTAATCAAATTATTAAAAGATGTTGAACAGTTAGGAGAGTCAAAGCACTATATAGTTCCTAGTCTAGATGATCACACTGAATAACAACTCTAATAGTCGACTGAAGTAATTATGTGCTGGCTTTTATTATCCTTTACTCTAAATAGGAAATAGTGACTATTGACCACTAAAGGAGCATCACCAGTGTTACAAATTGGATAGAGACCTTTCTTTAAGAGTACTTTTGATTCCAGGTGGAAGCTGATATATTACTAATAACAGCTGGAGAGGTAGTATAAGCTTGTTGCATTTGGTTCTGCAAATAATTTTTAATACAATATTACCAAATTCAGTTCAATTTTTCTTTATTCTTTAGTTTTTCAATCACAGTTTTGTTTAAGAATCCCATCTAAGGACCACAGACCATTGATTCAAAGTTCTCAATTGGTATCAATGTTATTCTAATTACTAAATATGTTTTCAAACAGTTCATGGCTAATAATAGATTATGGGGAAAGAAGTGTCATTTTCTCTCTATAGATTCAGTCCAATCATGCTTTCTGCTACGTTGTGACAATGATTCATTAACCAGTAATAAGGCTGAATGGGGCTATTTAGGTATTAGTGCCTCAATTTGGCTAAGCGTGTATTTTTCCCCCTCAGTATGATTTCCTCTTGACTATTTATGGCTAGGCCCTACACAAATTAAAAAAAAAAATCTAGAGAGGCAGTGTGACCTAATGGAGAGAGTAACCAAGGCTGAAGTCACTCGGGTTTGAATTCCATCTCCAATACACAGGATCAGGAAGGGTCACGGACTCTGAGCCAGAAGGGACTCAGGACACTTGGAACAAAATCCCTTATTTCCCGGATGACGAAACTAAGACACAGGAAAAGTGACTCCAGTAAGGTCCAGCCTTCACACTCCGGGGCCTTTGACTCCCACGCTAAAACTCTTGCTTTCCCGGTGTACAACAAGGAAAAGACGTGTCTCCTTTCCTACTCGTGCTCATCTTAGGTTCTCATTTTATTGTAAGTACTATTTGAGCACTAAATTTTGATCTACACTCATTACCTCATCCCTAATGGGATAAAAGAGCGTGGTGGAATAGAAAGGGAGGCTTCTGAGTCTTAAGACCTAAGTCTGTGTCTGTCCACTAGACCAAACCAGCCTGCGGATGGCCAAACAGAGCAGGCTCCGGAGGGGAGTCACGACTCAAATAAAAGTCGGTTTTCAAAGTGAGGGAAAGGAGTTGCAAGCGAAGCCACGTGTGCTGGGGCTCCCCCTAGTGGGAGTAGCCGAGGAGTACGGGGAGATCTCAGTACTTCTCCCAAGGTGCAGTGCGTTGTCGCCCTGATGTTGACGGGTCCAAGATCTGCCGGGTGCCGGTGCCGGTCAAAGCAATGCCATTCATTATAAATGTGACTGCCAGAGAGTGAGAGCATCCAGAGGGTGAGCACAGGATTGTTGCTATGGCAAGATCAGGGCACAGCCCGCTTGCTGGACCTTAGCTGAGGAAATCCCGGTATCTCCCAACATCTTGACATGTCTTAGCTCTGCTGTTTACTATGTAGTTCTGGCAAAGTCACTTCAACTTTAGTTTTCTTATCTATAAAACAGGGATAATACTGACATAACCAACTCAGAGTGTATTTTGGGGGTGCAAGAGGGTTCAAAGGGCTACCGCGATTTGGTCTTCAGGGTGGTAACCTTTTTGTTTAGGATTTTGATTTAGTGAGAAACGGGAGGCAGTATGTACTAGGCAAGCCAAACCACCACCACCTTTCCTCGGATCGTGATGGGGAACAACCCAGAAAACGGAACCCAAGAGCTTTTGGATTAGCAGTGCCCCTCAAACTACCAGACCTCCACAGCCTTATTGGAGGGAAAATCATGGTGTATAAGGAACAATATCGAAGAAGAGTCAGACAGGCACAGGAACCCTGTTTTACTTCCTACTTACCTCCTGCAACTGTCTTGGGAGAAGCCCAGACCCTCAGCCAATCATCCGGAAAGAGCTTCTCCACAGAAAAGCTCCCCAACTACCAGTTAGCTGCTAATCGGCGCAGGCAAGCTCACCTAGACACCTGGAAGGAGATCCAGGGAGTAGCACATGACAAGAAAATCAAACTATCACCATCGCCACCATCTTGACCACTATAACTCTTCAGACCCCGATGGAGACCCTGGACCCAAGAACTTCAGGAACAGCAACATACTCAGACTACTTCAGACATATCCCTGGAAAGTAATTCCTGTGGACAAGCACTGTTCCTGAAGGTACGATCCAACTACTGAATAACCATTAAAAAAAATTTACCATCAAAATCCTGTTATATGTTTCAGAATAAGAAGCTGAGAACACCTAGATGGCACAGTGGATAGAACACCAGCCCTCAAGAATATGAGTTCAAATCCAACCTCAGACACATCATACGTCCTAGCTGTGTGACCCTGGGCAAGTCACTTAACACCAATTGCCTCAAAGTTGGAAGAATATCAAGGGAATAAAGGTATGATAAAGAGAAGCAAAAGCACAAGGCTTTGAACTCTTACTATGTTTAATTCGGATTTTAAGGATCCAATGATAAGGGAATTGTCTAGCAACCTTAATTTTGTTTCTCTTCTGAGGGGAATAAAAGTTATTTTTTAAAAATTAATTTTAAAATAGTAATTTAATTTAATTTTTAAAATTAAATTAAATTTGTGAAAATAGTATCTTATTTTTTCAAATACATGCAAAAATAATTTTCAACATTCACCTTTGCAAGACCTTGTGTTCCAAATTTTTCTCCCTCTTCTCAAGAAAGCAAGCAATCTGATATAGCTTAATCATGAGCAGTTCTTCTAAACATATTTCCATATTCTTCATGCTATGAAAGAAAAATCAGATCAAAAGGGAAAAAAAGGACAAAAATCCAACCAATGATGACAACAAAAAGGTGAAAATTTTGACCCACATTCAGTCTCCATAGTTCTCTCTCTGGATGAGGCTGGAACTTTCTATCACAAGTCTATTGGAATTCCCTTGAATCACCTCATTGTTGAAAAGAGCCACATCTTTTCAGCAAGTAATCTGATACAACTTAATCATGAGCAGTTCTTCTAAACATATTTCCATATTCTTCATGCCATGCAAGAAATCAGAGCAAAAGGGAAAAAAAGAAAAAAAAAAACCAAACGATGATGACAAAAAGGTAAAAATGCTATGATCTGACCCTCATTCAGTCTTCATAGTTCTCTCTCTGGATGAGGATGGCATTTTCCATCACTAGTCTACTGGAATTCCCTTGAATCACCTCATTGTTGAAAAGAGCCAAGTTCATTACAGCTGATCATCACAGTTAATCTGTTATCCTGGTTCTGCTCACTTCACTGAGCATCAGTTCACTGAAATTTGTCCAGGGTTTTCTGAAATCAGCTTGCTCATCATTTCTTATGGAACAATAATATTCCATTATATTTATTCATATACCATAACTTATTCAGCTATTTCCCAGCTGATGGGCATCCACTCAATGGAAAGTTCTTATAGTAGTACCATTTAAACTGTATATTTATATGGATTTGTGGGGTGATAAATCATGAAAATAATGGGATGATGGGCATCCTAAGTATGTTTCCCTTTTGAGGGGACTCTAAGCTCTAGGAATAATATAAGATTCAGTGTTTATATAGGGCTTTGTAGGGGTAAAAATGGAATTCAAGTAATTGTCAGAATATTATCTAACAACCCCTTTTGAGAAGAGTTTACCATGAGTCTGAAGGACTTTAGGATCCTGGAGAAGTAGAGCTCTCCAAAGAGGAAAGAGAATTGTATTAGTCATTTATGGGTCATTGAAAATATTTTATGTGTTTTCTGCATTTGTCTATTTAATGTCTATAAGTTTGTTTTCTCTGACTTCTGTGGGTTGAATAAAGGTTGTCCTAAGCCTGTAATTTGCATTATTTTCATTGAATGCTGACATCTACACTGTATCCTTGAATCCTCAAAGTATCCTTAGGCCTGAGGACCATTTTTTTCTATATTGGTAGAAATCTAAATATGAAATATATGTGAGCTATAGTCTGAGATTTTCCAGTACATGAGTTAAATAGGTTTATTACTTAATGGAAGAGGAATGGTAAGATTCCAAGATGGAATTCAGTATTTATGAACTCAGCTGACAGAACAGGGGGAATGGGTTATATAAAGAAAGTGCTTTATAAACTTTAAAGCACTACTTAAATGTGAGCTATGTCAACCATCTACCTCCAAATGTCTTCATTAGTACCCTGGAGCATCTCTGCTTTTTGGAAACTCAAACATTTCAAGGGCGCTTGGCTGGAGTTACAGTAATAGTAATACTCATAAAGATTTGGGATCTTCCAAATAACTACTGTAGGGTATTACACAAGTCACGTAATATCTGTAGCCCTCAATTTCCCATGTATATAGTAAATGATTCTAAGATATTTTCTAAGATTCCAAATCCTGACTTTTGGCACCCTCCTTTGTTAAATTATGTAATAAAAAAAATTCCTGGAATAATTTTCTAGTTTTTTATATCTTTTTCTTCTTGATGTGATTGCTGTTTTGCATCTAATGGCATGGTGGCTTTGGGAGGGAGGCATCTAAATTTCTGTGCAGCTTTTATTACATACCAACTTATATAAAAGGTTTCTATGCATTGAATATAAATTCATAAATTGGACACATATATACCCACATGTAGAAAAATAAAATTTTGCCTCTACATATAATAAGCATAACTAGATATGGTCATGCATATTTAAACTTTCCACATAGGATTGGGTATAGTAAGGAAATCAGTAAAAAATTGCTATTCTCCAATAATGATTTATTTTAAGAAATGGGAAATTTTACAGATATATTTTAGGCAGAACAAGTAAATTAGCAAAGCTAATGATCGAAACTTACATTCAATAAATGACCCAAATATGAATTAGCAACTGTACAATTATTTAAGTTTGTCTAGAATCATCTTGGAAGTTATTGCAGTGGCATAAGAGTACAATTGACATTGTTTTGAATTATTTGAGATGTGCAGATGGCCTAAGAAAATTTATGTATCCAGATAAAAATGAGTCTTCTTGAAACCTGTTTCTTCTCCAATTTTTTTATTTTTATTGATGTTCTACTATCTATCCAGTAATCCAGGTACAGAACTTTGAAGCTTTCTTTTTTTTATCATTCCTCCCCCCTTTCTCTCTCTAACTCTCTCCCTCACCCCAAATCCATTTCAAGGTCCTGTCAATTCAATCTCTAAAACATTTTGTGCATCTGGCTCTTCTTCTACACAAATACTTCTACCACCTATTTGAGGTCCATATCACCTCTTCCCTAGGTTATGTTGCACTAACCTTATTTCCTTCTCCATTCTCAGGTTCCTGTCCAATCCATGCTCCAAAACAATAATTTTTAAGTTCTAAAGGTCATAAAAGCAAGTAAGACTTTTGAGACATCCTGTATAATAAAATCACATCTCTGCATTAGTGACATCTGGTGTAATCAGATTACACCTCTGCATTAGTAGATCTACTGTAATAAAATAGGCTAAAATAAAAACTCCTTAAACTAGCACACCTACGATTTAACTTTAACTTTTTTTCCTTCACACTCCTTCCTCTTTATGTCTTTTATGTCTTAGCCAAATTTCACTGGCCAAAGTTTCCCCAATTTTACCTGTATTCTCTAAAGTTGGCGCTTATACAGATCATTTCCTATGCCTGAACAACTTTTGAAATTCTCTTTTTTGAAGACTCAACTTCGTGTCATTTCCATGAAACCTAGTTGAAAAAGATTTCCCCTTCATATTTTCTTTTAGCATTTTATCTGGCTTTCTCCTTTGCTCCTTGAAGATATGAACTGTGTTGTATTTCTTCTTTGTTTTCCTAGTATCTAACCTAGTGCCTAGCATCTGGTAAGTGCTTAATAAATGTATGTGGTATTGAAATGATTTTTTTTTCAAGAACATTTGTCTAGATGTGCCTGAATTCAGTTGGGTACTTCTGGATCTACTCAATTAAATCTAACTGATGCTTTCTTAGAAGAGAAAGTTAAAATCTGCTCATTTTGAATGGGTACAATTAAATGTGCTCCCATTTCTGGATTTTTCCATATAAGCACACACATACATTATATGAAACTCCATTTATTATTTTCATAATTTTATAAAATATTGATTCAAAATTTACTTGTGATCAAATAGTCTATGTAAATTTTATTGCGGGAAAAAATGAAATTCTTTTAAAAATATTTTCCTTAACAAGAAAGAGATAAGTATGAGCAAATTAATTTCATACAACATCATTGGTAGAATTTTATAAAACAAAAATAAGCATATTAAAAAATCAAAATATCCAATATTATTAAACTAAAAGGCTTTAATGTTCAAATTCTTACTGATTTGAAAAGTAAATGATTTCAATATAATTTCTGACCCAAAAGAAAGCAGATTCTGGAGCCATGTAATATGGCCCAATATTTTTAATCCTATAGAAACATATATAGACTGTATCCTGATTAGAAAAAAAGGCAGTCCCTGTCTATAGGGAACAATTGTATTGTGTATTGGAGTTCCCTTTTTTCATAAATTTTGCCCCTACTAGGTCTTCATAAGGACACATTTTCTATACTATGTGAAGGACTTTGAAAGCAGCAACAGCCTGTTTTTCTCTTTCGTGTCTGCTCTGTAGCACTTCTAGTAATGAGATTTCAGGTAAATTCCTTTCTTTTCCAGAAACAGATGAATTGCTCGTTTGCTTCAATTCTTGATCATTCAGATTCGGTGGCAAAACTGGTTTAGGTTTCGGAATTTTTTTAGCATATTCCAAAGCCTGAAAATATGAAGATTAAAATCCATTTGAAAGGGAAAATAATACCAGACTGCCATCTATAAAATCCATTTTAGAAAATTCCTATTTGTATTATAAAGGAACTTTTAATTAGTAACCTGCTTTTTCTCTATCACATGCAAAATCATGTAAAATAAGAGCTCAAATTGAAAATGAACATAATTCAACATAATGCAACACAATTTAAACAAAATAAACTAAGCACCATACAGTGCTATGTAGGAAAAATGCACAGACCAAGATTGAATCACGTTTTCTTTTTTCTTGGAATGACCTCAGAATAAAATTCAGCTTCCTCAAAATGTCAGAGATGTGTATGTCTAAATTAGTCTGATATTCTCATTCAAACCAAATTTCTTTTACAACAATAGCAAGACCTTTTCATCCCAAAAAGACTGATTTCAGCTGAAAACAGAAGGCATAATTGCAGGTCATATAAAATATAGCCATAGTTATAGAAGCAATTGCTATTCCCAGAGTTTCAGAAGCTTTTAGATAAAGAAAATCACTTTCTTTTTCTATTTGGTGTATCTTTAAAAAAATCTAAGTGCTTCTGAGAAACATTCATTCTACTATAATTAATTTTTTATTTCTGAGGTCAATATTGAAAAAAGATATTTCAATGTTCACAAAATTGTTGAGTGCAATGTTAAAACTCGTCATAGTATCCAGCTTTAATATTCAACAATACCAAATACATAATGAAATAATAATAAAAACATCTTCAATAGCTGAAATGAGCACTAAAAGTCTATTTTGGGCCAGCAATAGGGAAAAAATTCTCTAACAAAATTCTAGATTTTTAATTTATGTCTATCATATTCATAAAACCCTTTTATTTAGATGTTTCAAAAGGTGTCAGGGTAAGGCAATAAAAAGATGACGAGTCTTAGGGTCAGGATGACATGGGATTAAATCCTACCTCTGACATAATGGCTATGTAATACTGGGCAAGTAAATTTAACTTCTCAGGATTCCAGCCATTAATTTAAGATTTGTAGAACAGTCACCAATGCAAAATGCTTAAAAAAATTCTAACTGGAGAGTTCTCCAGATGTTTGAATATAAAATTTTTAATGGTGCATATTATATGTGTTATTATACAATACTGTTATAGAATAAACAAAGAAAAGTATTTTTTTTGTTATTAAGTCATTTCAATCATGCTTGAGTATTCATGACTACATTTGGGCTTTTCTTGGCAGAGATACTGGAGTGCTTTGCCACTTCCTCCTCTAGCTCAATTTAGAGATGAGGAAACTGAGACAAACAGGGTTAAGCGATTTGCCCAGGGTCACACAGCTAATAAGTGTCTGAGGTCAAATTTGAATTCCAGTCTTCCTGATTCTAGATCCCACATTCAGTCTCATTGCACCATGTTATCTTATTTCATTCTTTAACAGCTTTATAATTTATGTAAATATATAGAATGATTTCAATTTCAGAGATAAGAAAATTAATATTCAGAGAGATCACAAAACTATTTAAATGGTAAAGGTGAATTTTAATCCAGGTTTTCTAACTCTACATGCAATGATTTCATTGTGCTGCTCTTCTTAAGCCAATCAATCAATCAATCAATCAATCAACATTCATTATGTATTTTCTATGTGATAGAAACTGTGTTAAGCATTAGGAAGACAAAAAGAAGCAAAAGACAATCCCTGACTTCAAGAAGCTCAGAAATCTAGTAGGGAAGTCAACATGTGAACATATATGCACAAAGCAAGTTACTTATAAGATCAATAGCAAATAAGTAACAGAAGGAAAGTACTAGAATTAAGAGGGTTTGGGGAAGGTTTCCTATAGAAGTGAGATTTTAATCAGGACTAAGGAAATTCAAATGGAGGAGAGAAAGTGTTTCAGGAAGGGGACAGTTAGTGAAAAATGCCTGGAGCCAAGAGATGTAGTGTTTTATTCATGGAATACAAATCAGACAATATCACTGGATTAAAAACATATTTTGGGGAATTAAGATATAAGAAAGGTATGAGGGGGTAGGGCATTCTATCTTCTCTCTGAAGGAAACACTGGAGTTTATTGAGTAGAGGCTGACATGATCAGATATGTGCTTTAGGAAAATCATTTTAGTGGCTGAATGGAGGATGGATTGGAGTGAGGAAAGGCTTGAGACCTAGCAGACGGCTGATGCAATAATAACAAGGACTTGCACCAAGGTCAGGGCTGTGTCAGAGAAAGGAGATGCTGCATAGATGAAATTGACAGGATCTGGCAACAATTTGGATGGGGGTGATGTTGGCAAGAGTTATTGAGGACTAACTATTAGGTTGAAAATTTGAGGGACTGATGATGGTTATGGAATCTACACTAATAGGGAAGGTGGAGGGCGGGTAGTAGTCAGTGGGGAAAAAAAGTTATGTTTTAATCTTAATGAATTTCAGTTATCTAGTGGAGATCAAGTCTGAGATGTTTGAAAGACAGATGGGAGATTGGAGGTCAAAGGAGAGATTTAAGAAGGAAAGGTAGATTTGAGAATCAGCATACAGTAATTAACTCCATGGGAGCTGATGAGATTACAAAGTGAAGAAGCACAGAGGGAGAAGAGAAGATGACCCAGGACAGATCCCAGAGGGATGCTCTATAGTCAGATGGTGTGATCTGGAGGAAGATCTAGCAAATGAGACAACAGAGAAGGGGTGGTCAGATTATATTGAAGAAAAACCAGAGGAGAAAGGTATACTGAAAAATCTAGAAGAATCAAAGAGGAGACAATGATGACCAAGTGTCAAAGACTGCAAAAAAGTCAGAGAATGAACTGAGGAAAAAGGCCATTGGATCTGTAACTCAAGAGATCCTTAACAACTTTGGGGAAGGCAATTTTAGTGGAATGATAAGAACAGAAGTCAGATTGTAGGAGTTTTAAGAGGAGAGCCTTAAAGGAAGTGCCTTCTGTGGGAATTCCCTGTTAGACAATCTGCCATTTTGAATCTATTCACGAATAAACAATAAATTATTATAAAAATAAAAAGTGGAACCATTAAAACTCAAGTAGATAATACAGGGGACTTAGGATAGAAGACTTAATTTAATTGACAATCTTGAAAAGGAACTTGAAGTACAAATTTCTAAAATCACCAGAGTATAATTTGTTCCTCATTCAAAATGTCTGACTTTGCTGTCAAAACTGGATGTCTTTCAGTTAGAGGGCTGTGCTCCAAAGCCTTGTGACTTTGTAATGCCTGTTTCACTAACTTCACAACTTGTGACTGAATGACTTTTGAGAACACCATCATTTTGGTTTTACAAAATCTTTTTTTTTTCTTGGACAGGTACCTATAAATATGTCCCTAAAATATCCTAATCTGGGGGTTGAGTTAGGAAGAAATAAAAAGAAAATTCTTTCTAACATATGGATGAGAAATAAGAAATGATTAATTTCTTAGGTAATATGTGATGGCATCAAAGGATGATGAAAGTGCTAATCAATTGATCTAAAGGTAGAAGGGCCCTGAATGATCACAAAGTTCAATCCATCTTTTTATAGATGAAGAAATTTTCATACAGATACTTGCTTGTTTTATTTGTTATATGTTCTAAGCTGGGGGAAAATCCTACATAGGAAAAAAATGCATGTAGAGAATTAAGCCTAATGAACAAAGAACTAATGACTGGTGTAATATAGCATCAAATATATGCTGAGTGTTAAATATTATTTAATTACATTACATAATTATTTTGGACAAAGTATTCCCGTAGTAAGAAAAAACCCACTAATATATTTTAGTCTTCAAAAGGGAGAAAGGGTCAAAATTTGGCTTATGATTAAGCCTTATTGGAACTAAGATCCAGGTATGAGAACTCATCTTACCTTCTGCCGAGAAATGGAAGGTTTACTCTCAGGTTTTGCTGTTTGTGGTTTTGATCCAGAGGACAGAGCTTTCATGTTGTATTCCTTAACTTGTTTCGCATATTCCTTCTGTTGCTTTAATTTTGTGATCTGTTCAAAGAAATAGATTGTAGTGAGATTCTGGTCTTCAACACTATTCAATACCAGACCTCTCTGTTCTAAATTTATAGCAATTGCA